>NW_007245047.1:207469-259462 GCF_000164805.1 Carlito syrichta
CCCAGACTGGAGTGCAGTGGCCGCTTCCGGCCACCGCAGCCTCAACCTGCTGGGCTCCCGCAATCCTTCCGCCTCAGCCTTCCAAGTAGCTGGAACTACAGGCAAGCGTTACCATGCCCGGCTGATTTTTTGATTTATTGTAGAGATGAGGTCTCGCCAAGTTGCCCAGGCGGGTCTCGAACCCTCGGGCTCAGGCAATCCACTCACCTCGGCCTCCCAAAGTGCTGGGATTACAGGCTGAGCCACTGAGTCCGGCCTCAAAATATATCTTTAAGTTCTTTTTTAGCTATAGGTTTTTTAAAAAGTCAGTTAATAGGAAACAGAATTCTGTCAAACATCTTGTTGGCACCTATTAATATAATATTTTTTTCCTTTCAAATGAGTCTTGATAAGCTGTCTACTACTAAACCATTATTGGATTCGTAAACTAAATTGAATTGATAGAAATGATTATTCAAAATTATATTTCTGGATTTAGTTTGCTAATACATAAAAATTTTGCTTTTAGTTGCTAGATCTGGCATGACTTTGTAATCGTATTGATATTTATGCAGAAACATGTTTGAATACTCACACTAAGTGGGGCAAGACTTAAGTCAGGTTGTTCTACCAATTGGATACATATATATTTTTGGTTTTATGTCTAAGACCTATGGAGGATACTGTGCCTTATAAAAATTGTGTATACAAAAAAAAAGAAAGAATCGTGTGCACCTTTAAAGTTGCACCTCATCTAATCTATCTTTTTAAATGGTAAAATTTTAACATAAAAGCCGGGCTCAGTGGCTCAGCCTGTAATCCCGCGCCTTTGGGAGGCTGAAGTGAGTAGATTGCCTGGGCCCGCGGGTTCGAGACCCACCTGGGCAGCGAGACCTCATCTCTACAGTAAATCAAAAAATCAGCCGGGCGTGGTAGCGCGTGCCTGTAATTCCGGTTACTCGGAAGGCTGAGGCGGAAGGATCACCAGAGCCCAGCAGGTCGAGGCTGCGGTGGCCGGGAGCGGCCACTGCACTCCAGTCTGGGTGACAGAGTGAGACTCCAACTCAAAAAAAAAATTTTTTTTAACATAATTATTATTTATGTATATTTATATGTAATTATTGTTACATGTATGTACAATAATATGTTAAAATTTTCTGTTCTTGGGTCAATATTTAACATTTATAATTTGTTGGAAGTGTCCATTTTTCTATTTTCAAATTTATTGCTTTGATGTAGAGATGAGAAATCAGTCAAGCACTGAAGACTGGAAGATGTTTAGAGTCCTGGATGAGAAAAAACATTAGTATAGGAATCAGAAAACGAATAGACAGAAAGCTGCAAGAAAAAATTTGTTGGGGTAGAATCACATGAATTGAAGAAAAATTTGTTCCCTCCTTATTGTACGCCCTAATTTATATAAAATGTGCACTTGTTTAATCTGGGTTGGTGTTTGAATTGGACTGTCCCTATTTCTGATGTCTTCTAGATAATATCACAGATATAGAGAAAGGCTCCTAATAACAAGTTCATCTAACCAGTACCCTTGAGTCTGTAATCACTTAGGTAGTGTGTGTTCCTAAAGAGATACGAAGAAAGAGGACCCATGGAGAGTTCAAGCGTGACTGAATATATCTTTGATTTAGAATAAACCAAGCAAATCTTATAGTGCTCCTTCTATTTTGATTTTCTTTATGCCTCCATTGATCCTTTTGAGGCAACACTTTTTATGTCAGTGGATCTAGAATCAGTGTACTCAGATGCAATCTGCCAAAAACATGATTAATATTAATATTTCACTTCCAAGATGAAAGTGGGGAAATTTTGAGTTTTCAAGTTTTTCTTAAGAACAACAATTGAAAAATTCAGTCAGTGATGTTCAGAGACCCTTACAAATTATAAAGCAGAACTGACTACAGTTATTAAAATTTGGAATAATTCCCTTCACATTAATTTAATTTAATATTTAGGTTCATATTATCTTTATCATTAGTTTCAAACCAAGGTGACTTACTGAGGTAAATTAGTTCTAAAAATAAAAAACATCTAACTTAAATTTCCCAGTGATCAGCAAGTTATAATGTTTGGTTAGTAGCCTTGGGGCTTTTAGATTTAGAATTTATCAGGAAAGGTTAATAGGATATTGCATTTTGATAGCAATATTGGAATTCTTATATGTTTCTACCAGTTCTTGCATGCCACTGTACAGTATTTCAGACAAAATAACCCACTTGTTTAAGGTTCCCATAGGTATTTACATATCTATTTTATTTCAATTTACTTTTGATTTGGATCTTCAAATTCCCCATTTTAGAGTATAAGTTGTTTCTAACTGTTTTTTTTTTTTTCTTGCTGACCGTGGACTAGACAAATAAATATTGACTTTAAGAAGTTTACTTAAACTTCTGGTTCCAAAAAGCAAAGGGGTGTTTGTAGTTTAAATAAAGACATGTTTACATTTCCTCCTGTTAATCTGCCTATCGAAAAACATGTACCATACAGATGTTTCTAGGCCAAAAACATTAGTTAGTGTATTTACCTTATCCAAAGTCTTCACAAAAGACACATTTTTCAATCAAAGATTGCTTTTTTCCTCGGCAATCATATCTAACCAAAGTTTAAGGACTGTGTTAGAAGATCACAAAGTAATCTTTAATTTGTAATCAACTATACACTTTTAAAAGAATGCAATGCAATGCAATGCAAGAATGACAAATGCAATGTCAGTAGAAGAAGGAAAATCTTATAAGGTTGAGTCTTTGTTTATATTTGTTTTCAGTCAGTGTCAGTTACCATTCTTCTCTACATAATTATTCTCTTTGAATGTACTAGCTGACTGAGTGAGATTCCTGACTTCATGAAACAAGAAAACTCTTTACATTTCACAGCAAAATTTTTGCTGTTTGCTAGTAGATCACTGGAAATAACATTTGAGACAACAAACCATCAGAAAGAGGCAGGGAAGATTATCTAAAACAAATGCAAAAAGTACTGGAAGGCAGCACTAGGAAACATGATTGGGGGAAAATAGAGAATATTCATAATGTGAAATATGAAATGTCTTCTTTGGAAGCATCTATAAATCATGCATTTCCTTTTGGAATAATTCTCTTACTAGAATTCAGAATTGTTTTTCAATTCATTTTGAATTATTTCTTTTTTTTAAGTAATAGATAAGTTTAACTTAGAGTGAACATGGTATTTGGACAGTCTCAAAGTCGTAGCTGTAAAATTCCGCTGCCTAAGAAGCACTCTCTTTCTTGGCTCAGCTTCCTTGATGTGTTTCCTAATTATCTCAATTGAATTGACCCTGCCTGTAATCTCTTATGAAAAAATTTTTTAAAATTCACCTGTATTTGTTATGCGAGTTCATATAATCTTGGCATATATAATACGTATGTATCCTTCTTCTCCCACCTCATGAGCTAGGAAGAAACTTGGGATTAGTCCTGTTTCAAATCCGTTTTGGTAAAAAAGCAGGAGGTAATAATTCAATTAGCAAATAAATAAATATGCCTATGGTCAATGACTAGATCTTGCTTATCGTTGCATGACTTGCAGCACCTATGACTCCATCAAATACTGCTCAAGAGATATTATTACTGTCCCCAAATCTATTCTCATCGACATATTGCTTCGCACCTAACTTACGGTTCTGATACATATCCTGTAATATTATCCTCCCACTTAAAACTCTCTTGATAGGATTTACCTTGTTCTCGGGTCCTATCCTCAGAGATCATTTCAGTACATACTCTTCACTGTAGAAATAGAAAACATATTCCGAGTTCCTCAAATGCTCTCTTGGGCTCCTTCACTACTCCAAACTATCCTGTATGCTGTTCCCTTAGCATAGAATATCTTCTAAATCCTTTGTGTCTTTCAAAACCCTTTTAACCCATAGGAAATATTTCCAAGATGCCCCACCTTGCATACTGACTTTAAGTTCCAAGTACAGTCTTCCCCTAGGATATCTTCAGTGTGTATATTTTGCCAATATTTTAAATCCTTACAGAGAAAAATCATTTTGTTCATTCCTGAATTGAAGCAAATTGAAAGGTTATATCTGGCCCAATTATATATTACTTATAGTTTATAATATGTATGATTGCTTAAGATAGTATTTTTCATAATACAGAGTAGATTTATACTCCAAAGTTTGATTTTGGTCATTCTCAACCAATCTTTCAGTCATCTCCCAAAAAGTCTGAAGTTTAGAAATACTTCCAGATATTTTTATAGAAAGATATATAAACTTAGTGTAACCTCCTTCCCACCCACCATGCCTCAATGATTCTAGCCGAAATTCCAATATTCATAGGAGTCAAATCCAGAGAAGCAGTATCCTTTGCAGAATGTTCTTTTATTAAGGTTAATAGTAATTTTTTGTCCAGGTTGTTAAATGTTAAAACAGCCAAATCTATTGGAATATCTGATCTAATGCAACAAAACAAAACAACAAAACCCAGCCTCTCTCATTGGAGCCTGTAAGAAACTAAAAGAAAATTGTAGATTTCCCAGGAAGAGTCTTTAATATTCCCAAGAAAAACTTACTTGCAATGGGACACTAGAAGGGAAGAGAAACAAAGGATATAGCCCTAAATTGTTCACAAAAGAACTGCAAAGTAAACTTAGTTTTAAAGAAATTTTTCTGTGACCAGGAAATGAAAATTAAGCTGTATCACAGTGTGCTAAGCCAAAGCACACTCTCAGGTTTAGACAGTGTCTATGAGCACAAACCAAGGCCTTAGGAAAACTGAAACAGTTTAAACTTGACTTCTTAGCTCTTGTTAGAACTTGGGCATGTTTAAAGGCAGTTCACCTCTTTTGCTTCCCAACAATGGGGTCATTTACAGGTTTATTATTCATAAGAATCCTCTTTCTGTCTCTGTCTCTGTCTCTGTCTCTCTCTCTCTCTCTCTCTCTCTCTCAACAACAGATACTGAGAGCCAATTTATTCATGCCATTCTCTTCATGCTATAGGATACAGTACCTGGAATAATGATCTACTTTTCCACTTTGTCCTATTCTGTGCATAGCTCTAGCACTTTAAGACCCATAATCCTCCTCAACTAGTCATCCAACCCCTGACTGCCTCTATCTCTTTGAACCTTTCCTGAAAACTGCCCATTTTGTCAAACTGGTTTGCCAATGAATAAAATACTTAAGGATTGTTTAGCTGTTGATTGTTCATAAAAAAATTCAAAACAAGTATTATTTAGATTGTCAAATTGTTCATATTAAAACAGAAAAATAAGATGTCACTTTTAGCAAGAGCAGATGTTTGGGACACATCTTTTTCAGTGCATCTGCTTATTAATGAAGGGTAAGCAAGAGCTTTGTGAACATGCGACTTTATTTATTTTTTAAAAATATTTCATTGCTTTTCAATTTACATCATAACAAAAGTGTGTATAATGTGGAAGACTGTTTTATGTGATTAAGAACTGTTTATTCTGGATTTGTAATTAATTTAATTGTAACATCTAGAGGACTGCAATTTTGAAAAATTTTCACTCTTGATTGCCTATTATTCACATGACAACATTGAAATAAAGTGACATTATGATAAATGGAAGCATAACAAGCAGTCATCCTGATTTAATAATATTATGAAAAAATGTAAAATTTCTATATAAATTATATATATATATATATAATCTATACAAGGAAAATTCTGTTTTCTCTCCAACTTCTTCATCAGAGCTAAGATGTACACAATTTAATAAATATTTTACAAATGCACTTTCATTATTTTAGACTAACCTGAGTTATTTCATATCTTGATAAAGTGAGGAAAATAACTAATTCAATTGCTGCATCAAAGGAGTTCCTTAAACCCAGGCCCCATTTGAGGTCAGCAACACACCTTCATTTGTTTGAACTATGTTTTTACCAAATTCAATCAAACATTAAAAGGAAGTACTTAATTAGTTATGCTGTACTCAGAAAGAAAAATTATTACACCATACTATTGTATGTTATGGCAAAACCCTGACCCCACAAAAATGATTGGTGCCATTAAAAAGATTGATTGAAATACTCAGGAATATAATTCAAAGAGTTGGTGAGGAGAAAGCCATCAAATCCAAACTGCATTATTTTTCTACTCAGATGTTGTACTAAGATTCCATATAAACTTGTCTTTAAAGTTGAATTGCATGAGTGAAATGTTATTAAAATGAATACGGAGCAAGTTTACAGTTTCTACCTCAATTTAACTGAATTGATTTCAATTAAATTATAGTTAATAAGTAGTTTTAAATTCATAACATTGTAAATAAAACATTTTTTACCACCTGAATTATGCACATATCAAGATTTCTAAGATAATGGTCTGTTGTGGACTAAACCTAAAGAGATTTTGCCTCATTATTCCCATCAAATGCCCAAATTCAAATTTAAGTGTAATTGTTCTCAGATTATTGTAGGAAAATTTGAAAATAGGAGAACATGGAAAAAAAGAAAAAAACTTCACAGATAACTGCTGTTCACATTTTTTATATGTTCTTTATATGGTTTTCTTTAAAACTGATTTTTTATTTTTGCTACTCTCTAAAATATATTTATATTAGGTTTTCTGTAAAATATTTGAAATAGCTTGACCTTTCTCATATTAAAATACCTCAGGCTCCTAGTATTCATATATTAGATCATAATTACAAAATATGGGAATTTTCTTTTATTAAGGAAATAGAAATTTCCATTATTAAGGATGAGTGTATATAACAATAGTATAACTAAGTTAAACAGACACAGGATGTACAGAAAACTCATGAATTTAATGTATAAATGTCCTAAAAATCAGTACAAGACATGTAAGGTAAACAATGAACCTATGTATTGTCAACTGCAGGGAGAGAGGGAGTTTCAAAGAGAGCTGATATTATAGAACCCTGAATTATGCCTACCTTTGAGGCACAATCTTTGATGATACATTCCCAGCACTTCATACATGATTGTAAATATTGATCTTTTCTTTTACAATTGAAATCAATTGGCTCAAGTCCAATGAAAATACAAATGAAGCTGAAGTCTTATAGCTTTTAGCCAACTAATAGTATTAGACTTTAGCTTATCATTTTAATACCATGAGATTTTTTTCACAACTAGGACTGAGTATTAACTTTTCCATGGTTTAGTTTCAGTCAAGGATGAAAGAATATATTAAAATCTTCAAGTAATTTTGTACATTCAACTGTCCCAATGTGGCAACAAATCATTTAGTAAGGGTAAGCAGCACCATATGATCATTCAAAATTTTCACTTTTTAACTGAACTTTCAAAAATATGAATTATGCATGTTCTTTAGCAATACCACATGAAAAGTATAAAAGTGTTATCTGTTCACTATAGATAGTATAGAGGGAAGGACCTTGGAAATGGTAGGCTATAGGGAGTTGAAAGACGTTCATACAGAAGTGAAGGGAGGGTCTTTGTATTGGAAAAAGTGTGCTACTGAGAAGGAAAAAGTCTAGCCTGATAATTCTGAACGTTAGCTTGAACTGCTTGGGATTAGATGGTGACTATACCACTTTGTGTCTACGTGAATTTGGGCAAGTTCCTCAGTTCCACTAATTCTCAGTTTCCTCGTCTGTAAAACTGGAATAATGACAGAACTTATAAAGAGTTTGTAAGGAATAAATGATACATGAAAGCACTTACAACAGTGCCAAGCACATGGTAAGCAAAAGTACATGCAAACTTATCATAATTGCTTATTATTACAAGTGATGAAAACATCAGTCTTTCTGAATTTCTGATTCATTTGTTTTCATTATTTATCTGTCATTTTGTTTTCATTGCTTTGAAATATTTATTATTCTATGTATAGATAGTTGATTTCATGTGTACAAATGCACAAAAACCTGTGTGTGAGTATAAAACAAATCCCATGAGAAGAGAGATGACATTTACCATTTTACCTTTGTTCTTATATTGTCACTTATTATGCACGTAAACTTTTTTTGTGATTACTATGATGACATATTTAAATCTACTAATTTTCCCCTGTAGAAGCTCAGAAAATACTTATGTTGCAACAGAGAAAACAAAATGAATTCTGATTTCAGAACATTTTTAAACAATTAGTTATTTTTAATCTTTATGAGCACCTCACAAGTATCAATATATCATAATAATTAAGAAGATACGAGAACAAAAACCATATGAACCATTTCCCTTCAAAATTGTTACAATGCATATTGACAAAATGTCACATTAAGCTTCTTGCTACATAGAAGCCACCTACCTATTTATTTTCCTGCTTATCCCCTTTACTTGCTTAATACTTACACGGACATTTAATGGGTACTTAATACATAAAAATCATTCTGAAATCCATATGGGTTACAACTGCTCTAAAATGAAAAGAGCTTCAAATAATTTACTCTTTCTTTACCCCGGATTAGGGTTGTGAATTAGTCTCAGAAAATTTTCTAAAATTCCTGTCGTGCTCATTGGACTTGGAGAGAATTAAGCTTTTGAAAGAACTGCAAGGTCAACATCATTGCTTACTTTTCTGCTAAAATAGGTAAGCTGATCTCTGCAGCATCTAACCTTTACCAACGTGTTCATCTTGCAGTAATTTGGACATGTAGTGCTCCATATAGAATCATTCATTGTCCAGTACGTTAGTGGATGGTGTATATTTTGCAGTTAATGGAGTTGAATAGATCTTCACATTTCACAGCTCAGTGAATGTGTACTCCATTTTCTTCCTGGTTTCTGCTGCTAGATTTTTTTTTTTTAGAGCACAGTTTTATACATTAAGGATACATTTTTGTGAAACTAGTAAAATCTGCTTGGAAATGACCAGAGGAGACTGAAAAATATGATTAGAATCAAACAACTATTTATGCTTACATAATTATTGGACAAAATTATTTGATATTTTTGGATCACTGAACTATTTCTTAGTTAAAAATGGTGAAGTAAGAACCCATTGTTTTCAGTTGGGCTCACTGTAAGAAATTACTGGGTCATTATTAAGGATGAGTGTATATAACACTAGAACAACTAAGTTAAAGATGTCCTATTTAGAACACATTAAGCATGTGTTTTGTCTATCTTCATATGGTCACATCTGAAATACCTCATCAAAAATGTCATTTTAAAATAAATATTTAAACTTCTTATCTCTAAGACCAATATTTTAAGAACTTTTGATCTGAATAATTTCACAGATTTAAAGTCTACCAAAATAATTCTACACTAGCTTTAAATAGCACTTAACATATGATTTTAAAATTTTCACATATAGTAATTTCATCCTCACAAAAAAGGTAGAAAGAACATAATGTCATTACTCCACAGATAAGAAAACTAAGGCTGAGCATCCATGTTACTTGTAATGAAAGATTACATTAAACTATATTAAATGCTTGGAATTAGAATCACAACTGAATATTTGTCCTAGATCTGAAACACCAGCACAACGTGGTTGGTAGTGAAGCTGGAAAAGAAGTCAAAAAGGTTGGCAATCGAGTACCCAATCTCAGCCTCCCATCTTTTTTTGTAAATAATATGTTATGGAAACACAGCCATGCTCATCTCTTTACATATTGTCAATGACTGCGTTCATGCTACCATAGCAGAGTGGAGTAGCTTCAACAGCGACCATATGGTCCTCAAAGCTGAAAATATTTACTATCTGTCCCTTTACAGAAAGAGCTTTCTAATCCTTGTTCTAAACCAAAGAAGTTGTCTATACTATGAAATGTACTGGGGGCAAAACCTGGAGACCACAAGAAAGCTCTGAGCATCAGATGAACAAATAAAAGCATGTCAAAATGGATGTAAGATTGTCCACAACATCTTTCACTGAACGATAATTTAGCAGTACAATAGATCAGAACAATAGAGCAAAAATAGACCAGGGAAACCAAACAAACCTATAATAATTTTATCTCTAACAGATATTTAATTTTTAAAAGTTTCTCATAAACGTAAAGCATTCTACTAGGCATTGATCTATGAATGACCCTTATAACTAGGCATTTTAAAGATCTTCCAAGTGCAAATATTTGGTGGTGAAAATAAAGTGAACAATCAAGTATTTATCAGAACAATGAAAGAAGGCTACATCATGGATAATCAAAACCCTAATCAATAGACATTAGTGACTTTGCTTCCTTAGATAACTTCACTGTCTTTCTTTGTTATCAAGACAGAAATTTTTTAAGGGAAAGGAAAGAATCAGATACAGCTGTTTTGCAAAATGTCTTCTGAACCGGTACATGAGTACTTCAAAGAAGGAGCTGTGTTACAACCCTGAAAGTCTTGGGAGAGTAAGAAAAAGTGACTTTCCATTTTAGATACATTTATAACTTTTCTTAACCAAATCATAACTTTAAGGCAGATTGGAGAAGAAGGTAAATAGCTGGCAGATTGGAAGAGCAATTGACGATCCCCAAAATGCATTCATGTTCATTCCTTTAAATTTTTTTTTCCTAACATCCACTCAGATCATGGCACTTATTTGGCATTATGGATAAAATAGAGAAATTCATGCCCTTAAGAATCACACAACCTAAGGAAGAAGACAAACATCTACATAAATAACTCTATTATATAATAATCTCTGTTACTGCTGGAATTTATGAATGGACCAAGCATGAGGGCTGAAGGAACAAATAATCAAAACCAATATGTGTAACTAACACTGTCTGGATTCAAGACACCGTGTCCAAATGGCAGGATATAGAAATTATTGGTATAGTGTAGCCAGTGTGAGACAGAGTACTTTAGAAATACATTCAGCTAGTTCAATGAAGAATGTTCAGTCAAGAGATTTCATTTTAATTAGTGAAACGGTAATATTAGAACCATTGAAATCAAAGAAGTACTCATGCATAATTGTTTTCGAACCCCAAATTAGAGTCTCTGGTTTCTTTCTCTGTTCTGCAATCCCAGAGTTTTGCATTAAATTATTGACTTACATCAGATAAAAATTCTGTCCCTTCTTAATGGCAGCAGCTGAATCAGCAGCTCAAGGAGCTGAGCTTTTGTGTCATTCCTCTGTCACTGTGAAGCCACAGTGGTTAAGGTTATAGTCTGGAACTCAGACACTAATCTATTAATGTGTAAAAAAATTCCCTTTATGTTCTTCATTAATACACACAATGCAATGTGTGTAATATGCAAGACACTATTTCAGAATACCATTTTACTAACAATTTATCCCCTTGTGTCTTTATATTAATTATTATATTCTGCAGAATAATTAAGTTTGGTGAAGTGGCATGTAATGTACCTCTTAGTTGTACAAATATATGCTTTTATATAATGTTCCTGAACAAACAATCTCTGTGACCTATTTGGCTGCTTCACTGGTCACTGTTGAATCCATTCATAAAAAATGTGTACTTTCCTCTTATTAATCAATTTAATTTATATTAATTTAATGATCAATAATATTTGATGATGATAACTGTGACAACTGATCATGGAAGAGCTCATTTCTAAAACAACTTGAAAATTCCTCCACTCATATTTCCTGAAGTGAAGATATCATCCTATCCTTTCTTAATAGAATATGTTAAAGTATTAAGGAAATAGCCTCATATGCAATGTAATATCTTTAAAAGAAATATGATTTGACTGTCCCCTAATGTTCATTAATTAAATTCAGATCAATTTATTTTGATAGTGATATTAGAGTTAACTGTTAGGCACAAAATGTATGGTTAATCAATGCGACTAAAAAATTATTTGAAATTTCATTTAAGAAAAACAGAAAACTCGACAATGTTTATCTTACATTTTGTACTCTTCTGTAAATCACTGACATCAGTATTATGGCTATTTTGGTCAGGATCTAAAAATGTGCAGAGCACAGTACAACTGTCAATTAACTTGCATGAAAACAACACAGCAGTGTATGCTTACACATGGGTAAACTGAGGCAAAGCCTACCTGAGGTGAGACCTCTGGTTAGCCTTTAAATCAGCAGGGTTCAGATTATGATTTTATTTACTGAACCTAAATGAGCCTTTATTAAAAAGTGTAATGTATTGAAAATACTTCACAAATTTAATTTGTCCTTCATCGACACACAGAGCATTTACAAACTGAATAACTTGCATTTTTAAACAGATGAAAATGAATATTGTATTGAATATTGTAAAAAAAATATTGTGAAAAAAGAAAAATCCAAGCTGCTAAAATGCTCAGTATATGTTCATTTTCACATTCTCTTAGCAAAATGAATATTTTCAATGTACCTTTTGTCTTCAACTGGGAAAAAGAGAAAGACAAGGAAATTAATATTTTTGTAATATAGATATCATCTTATATTTCATGCCTGAATCATTTGAAAATGTAGATTAATTTGCAAACAATTTAGAAAGCTGAACTATTGAATTGGGTCCTCAAAGATTTAGGATTTGTCATCTTTTAAAGTTGACACCCAGCAAGAGCTTGTCAATTACAAAGAAGTCAAATGAAGTGAAAATAAGTCTCATCTTCATCTTCTTGTTATATGCTTGGTTGGTTATAGAGAGACACCATTTACAAGCTGGAAATAATTATTCAGAAAGTTACGCTTCACTTTAAAACCAAATTTAAGCAAGAGAAAAGTGCTATTCTGAGATGGTTATTTTATTGAGTGGGTGGGGAGGTTTGGTGGAGAGTGAGAAAGCTACATAGATAGCCCCTTAACGCTCACAGTTAAGTTAGAAAGCTCTTGTGTTTTTCCACTTCTTTCATTAGTGATAACACAGATAACTTCAGGCTATTACCTTAAAAACAAACAACCCTATTTACTGTACTGGTATGTCAATGTTCAATGAAAGCATGCATTTGGTAGAAATAATTATACTGTTATTTACACATTTTATCACATATGAATTGAAATACTCATGAAAATTCCACTCCCTCTCTGACCTCACCTTTTAATTGCTTTCCATTCCACCCATAAACAAAAGAGACACAATGTTATCATGCCTTGTTATATTCAAACAAAAATTATTTTCTGTGGTCAAATAAATAGATTAACTTAGAAAAGTATACTTTAGTGAAACTATACACCATCTAACTCTTGGCATTGATCTCAAAATCTAATGCTGATGGGCAGGTCGCTGGCCCTGGGAAATAGAACATTAGTTAGCAGATCTAGCACCCCAATAAATTCATTCTCGATCTGTGCTCAGTCCAGAAATGTTAAGTAGACTTTGAATATCTGCCTCTGAGAATGACAGGTAGAGATTAATGGAACCAAAGCATTGCTTGAAGTTGGGCATGTTTTAATAGCATTTTCTTCCTTCGTGTACCCTCTTAGGATCACTTAATACCACATGCTTTTTTCCTCCCTGAGGAGAGGAGAGAAGAGGGAAAAGCTAGAGGGAGTGCCAGAAGAGGTGTGTGATAAAATTTAAATCTCTTAGAACAAAGAATTGAGACATCATTCTCCACTGCCTCATTTAAAACCCCCAGGCCAACACTATTTCCATCATAGTGAGAGGACAAAGGTCCCAAGTGAATTATTTGATACTTAAACACCTGCTCCTTTTTTTAAAAAAAGACATATGATTTTTGAAATCATTTCATAGCCTTGATTTGGCAAAATTAGCATTCTATCTAAATTCTTTTCATTTTTCAAGGCCATGCTGAAGTCTTCTCTATGAGACTGTCCCTTGTGACTATGACCACTAAGATTATTTGTTACACTGCCTCTAACTAAGTCTATGACCCTTGTTTATGGTACTCTTTGGGACTTTTGATCTGTACTGATACTTAACTTTAAAAAATTAATTATAAAAGTTATAAAATAATGTTAAGACAATTGGATAACAGTGAAAGACATTATTCATAATTCAACACCCTAAAGTAATAACCTTGATAATTATATAGAGTCTCTTAATTTTCATAAGCCTATATTATATATTTACAAAATATATAGTGTATACTTTTGTATGTTGAACCTTTATTGAATGTTAGGTCATAAAAACTTTCCCATATCACATCAGTCTATAAAAATTGCTGGCTCATATGCCATTAAGTAGATATATAAAGATTTATTTAACTATACACTATTGCAATGCCAATAAATTATTTACAGTATTGTTATATCCTATGCTATTTGAAATGTATACATGATTATGGATTTTAAAATATTTACATTATTTTTAAGGCAAGTTCTCAGAGAGAAATTGCAAGCTTAACATGTGTGAACATTAATGATGCAATGGAAGGAATAAAAGTCTTAGCGTCATATACCTGAATGCAAATTTTAACTCACTATTTTAATTAAGTGAGTCTTAAGCATATAATTGAAGCATATCATTGCTCTTAAGCATATAATTGACTCAGTTTCTTGTTGTATAATCAGATAACATCTACTATGTAGTGCTTTTGTAAAGATTAGAAGTAATATGCTAAAACTTGGCACAAAGTGAAGCTTAATAGGTAGTGGTCATTATTATTTGTATCCCCAAAAGTATTAAATGAATTTAAAATGCCTTCAGCTGTGTGCGGTGATATCAGTTTTTTCTTAGCCTTGTTATATTCAGATATCAAATTGACTGAGATAAAAATGCTATCATACTACTTTTGCGTACATGCCTTTGATTTCTAGAAGGAGTCTATACTCGGTACGTTTTCTTTTTGAGTCACATATTGATGACCTTTGCTGATTTAGATTCAAAGATTTGTCTTATTTAATCTTCAAAAATTATTTATGTAATATTTTGGTAAATAATTATCTAGATATCTATCTTTTTAATGCAACCATTTAAGCATGTGTGTATATAATATGTATACATATACAAATATACTGAATTGAGATCTGGGGCAATTTCATTTGCTTTTTTTTTGATCATATAAACTAACTTGCACAGTAACCTGCATGTAATAGGTGCATAAGCACGTATTATTAAATAGGTATAAGATGATGTCACTCTCTTCTTTGAAGATTAAATGAAACTGGCTAGGTATATCCAATTATTTTTCTAAGATTGCAGTAATTTTCAAGAAACTAAATTGTCTTGGCAGTTTTATTTAGGTCATATGTTCCTGCTCCTGCTGGATACTAGAACTCATTGGTGTATTCCCCTCATGTTCATTCTATTTCTTCTACTTCACATCCACCAAAATGCCAAAGTCACTTCCTTATCCATTTAAGACATTCACATCTGAAAGAGAGTTGGGTGAATTTTTGGAAATTTTATATTGCAGTAACAATTTGGCACTGAATATTAGAGGTCCCTAATATAGCAAGACATCACATACATTTATAGGATTCTCTGGCATGAGAGACACATCTATCCTTGAAGATTTTTTTGCATTTCTCAATTCATATATTTTATTATAAGTAAGCCTGAGCATATGTAAAGATGGCCCATTAATATATACACCAAGTATCTATTATATTTTGTTAAACTTAAAATTCAATCAACTGTAAATCACACCATTATTTTATATACCATTCAGAAGGAAAGAAAATGCTGCCATTTAAACTATGAGAACTTATTGACTGTAAGACATGTCCCAATTTCAGAGGAATTAAAATGTAAAAATATGTGAATTTTAGAACTGGTGAAAGATGGCATGCATATTATTCCAGTTCTTACCCTTTCACATCAAGGAAAAACTGATAGCTTTTAAAATTACAGTCTTCTCTTTTTTTCTCTATTCATTTCTTTGTGTGAGAAGATAATTGTATAAGAATTTATTTCATGTTAATTATAAAATAAGAAAATTGCCTAATTTTCCAGTCCTCTGCTACCTTCTGATGTATATCTAAACTTTTTTCTGTTAGTGGAGAGTCTTGAAATTGCAATTTTATCTTGGACTTACTAGAGCTAAAAAAAAAAAAAAAAAAAAAAAGTAAAAATTTCCAGACAATGCTATAAACTTCGGAACACTTTGACGTTTGCTTCTTCATGTTGCTATAGTTTCAATAACTTTAATTTCTCGTGTATGTTCGAAATTCACACATTTTGTACATAGCATAATTTTGTACAAACATTCATTTGTATTTTTTCACATATTAACCTATTCAATTATATTTTCTTTTTTCTGAATTTTTGTGAGTCCTTCTGGTGTGCAGAATTCTCTTTAATCTTTCTTTAATGTGTGATTGTGTCTGGCAAATTCTTTCAGTTCTATTTATTTGGTACTGTCTTTATTTTGCATTTTTTAAAGTTTTGCTTTATTTTTAATTGACAAATAATTGCATACACTTATTAAAGAATATTTTTGCAAGATAAGTTCTGGAGTGGGTGTTATTTTTGCTCAGCCTTTTTTAAATGTCATTAGGAACTTTCTAATTGAATCAAAATGGACTAACTAGGACCAAATTGTAAACAATTGAGGGGAGGCCTACAAATGCCCCGGCTAACTTCCATGAAACTTCTAGGCAAAAAGGAAAAACCCAGACCAAGACAAGAAGGATTTTTGAATTGAAGAAATGGAGCTGAGAGACTGGGAAGACCAAGTCAGGGAGAGTTTCAGAACAAAGTACTGGAGAGGACAAATCTGTTCAACGAGACAACTCTGTAGATCTGAGGAGGGTTCCCCTACAAGTATTCAGCCGAGTAATTGTTATCTTATGTGTGTGAGGAAACTAAGCCCAGAGAAAGAGCCATCTGACAGAATTAGCAGTAACAGTGCCTGGTACTCTTACAGGGCCAGGAATAGTGCCTGTTGTCACCAGCCAGATGGGAAAATCTCATAATTCACATAGCATTGGATAAAATGCACTGAAAAGTCTTGACTAAGTATGAGGGATAATTAGCCCTAGACTAAATGCTATTTTGGTCCCACCTAACAAATCTTAAAAGCAAGACTTTAAAGGACCAAACTGTTTCCAAGTAATTTAACTATGTACTAGAACAAAGCTCATAAATATTTATAGGAATACAAAAATATCTAGCAAGCAACAAGGTAAAATTCACAATGTCTGGCATCCAATTGAAGACTGTCAGGCAGACAAAAAAAGCAGGATAATATAACTCATAATAAGGAGAAAAATCAATGAATTAAAACAGACCTAGAACTTATACAGATGTTAGAATTTGCAGTCAAGGATATTGAAACAGTTATAACTATATTCCAGGTATTCTAAAGGTTAAGTAGACAGGAAAAAAAAAATTTGAAAGGGATCATTAGACATATATTCAAGAACAAAAACTATTAAAATCTTAGAAGAAAAGACACAATAAAGTTTCATGACCTTAGTGAGGCAAAGGTTTCCAATACAGGACACCAAAAGCAGAAACAATAAAGAAAAAAATTGATAAATTGTTCTTTATCAAAATTCAAAACTTTGACCCTACAAAAGTCACTATCATATAAGTGAAAAAATAAGCCACAGACTTGGAAAAACTATTTCAACTTACACATTCAATAAGGGGTTTATATTCAGAATAAAAAACTCTTACAACTTAAAAGAAAAAAATAATTTTTATAAAATCACAAAAGACTCAGAATAGTCAAAGTAATACTTAATAAAGAGAACAAAGCTGAAGTATCACATTACCTTACTTCAAAATACACTCCAAAGTGACAGTAACCAAAACAGCATGATACTAGCATAAAACCACCTTATACAAGTCAATGGAACATAATAAAGAATTTAGAAATAAATCCATGTGTTTAAAAACAACTCATGTGCCAAGAACATACATTGGGGAAAGAATAGTCTCATCTATAAATGGTGCTAGGAAACTGTATATCCATATGCAGAAGAATAAAATCAGACCCCTATATCTTACCATTAATAAAAATCAGTCAAAATGGATTGTAGACTTAAATGTAAGACCAGAAACTGTTTAAAAAATTAGAAGAAACAATGGAGAACATATAGGACTTTGGTGTCGGGCAAAGATTTCTTGTACAAGACCTTGAAAGTATAGACAACCAAAGCAAAAATGGACAAATGGGATCACATCAAGCTAAAAACTTCTGCACAGCAAAGAATGCAATCAATAAAGTGGAGAGATAACATATAGAAGGGGATAAAATATTTTCAAACTAGTAACCTTGCAAGGGATTAATAACCTGAGTATATAAGAAACTCAAATTAATTAATAACAAAAACCAAAAAACATTTATTTAAGAATATGTAAAAGATCTAAATAGACATTTCCCAAAATACAAATGGGCAGCAGATAAATTTAAAAATGCTTGACATTGCTAATTATCAGAAAAATGCAAAAGAGAATTTCTTGAACCCAGAAGTTTGAGACCAGACTAAGTAACATAGAGTGAACTCATCTCTACAAAAAATTAAAGAAAAAAATAGCCTGGCATGGTGGTCCATGCTGGTAGTCCCACCTACTCAGGAAGCTGAGGCAGAAGGATCACCTGGGCCCAGGAGGCTGAGACTGAGATGAGCCTTGTTCATGCCACTACACTTCAATCTAAGTGACAAAGCGAGACGCTGAGTCAAAAAAAAAAAAAAAAAAAAAAAAAAAAGAATTTCATACCCATCGAATGAAACATAAAGACTTATTCAGACATGTAATGGTGAAAGAAATCACCACCAATGGAATTGCCTTACAAATGAAGTTCTGCAGGAAGAGGAAAGTGAAATAGAGTGGAAATATGGATCTCTACAAGAAATGAAGAACAAAAGGACTGGCAACTAAAAGGATAAATATATCATTTTTCACAATGTTTGCATTTTTAAGAAGATATATAACCATTTAAACAAACAAAAAAGCACAATGTATTTTAGGATTCATAACTTGTAAATAAGTAGAACGTATGCCAACAATATAAAGGCTGAAGGGAGAACAAAATGTGAGTATACTGTGTAAAGTTCTTATTCTACATGTGAAGTGATATAATATCACTTGAAGATAGATTGTGATAAGTTAAAAATATATACTATTTTCTTCAAAGCAGATGCTAAAATGAAGAAGTGAAAATCAATAACCAAATAAATGCAACTGAGAAATAAAAAATGTTATATTAATTAATCCAAAAGAATTCAGTGAAAGGATAGACAAATAGAAAAAAAAGCAAAATAAAAGACTTAAACTTAATCAAATCAGTAATCACATTAAACATAAATTGTCTAAAAACTCAATTATAAGGGAAAGACAGAACAACAAAGCAAGACCCAACTATATGCTGCATATAAGAAACTCAGCTTACATACAGATACTGAAATGGGTTAAAATTAGAGGTTGGAAAAAGATGAACCTTGTTAATATTAGTTAATCAAAGAAAATATGAACTGGCTGTGTTAATATCAGATAAAGTAGATTTCAGAACAAAAAAATATTACTAGGGATAAAGTAGGCCATTTTACAATGATAAAAGGGTTGGTTAATTTATCAAGAGGTCATATGATTTTAAATGTTTAACTAGCTTAGCAGTTATACTGAGTATAACAATATGTAAAACAAAAACTGATAGTACTAAAAGGAGAAATAGATAAGTTCATAATTATTGTCAGAGATTTCAATGACCATCTCTCAATAATAGGTTTGAATACTTGATAGAATAATTGACACAGCAATGATATAGAAAATTTAAATACTATCAACAACTTTGACCTAATTAGTATTTATAGAACACACCTGCCAATTGCATCAGAGTTAACATTACTTTCAAGTACACGCTAAAATTTACCAAGATACACCACAAAATGAGTTTCAATGAAATTAAAAGAAGATCAAATATAAAAATATTTTTGATTACAATAGAATTAAATTAGAAGTCAGTTACAAAAAAGTTCTCAGAAAACTTTCAAATTTTTGGAAATCCAATAACATGTCTTCTAAATGATCTGAATAAAGAAGAAATCAAAGTGAAATTAGAAGTTGTACTGAACATGATGAAAATAAAATGCAACATATTAAGATTTGTGGAAAGATTCTAAAGCAATACTTGGAAGATTATAGCTCTAAATACATATATTACCCAAGAAAAAAGGTTTTGAAAAGATACCTCATCTTCCCTCTTATGAAATTGGAAAGAATACAGTAAACTCAATGTAAGCAGAAGAATGGAAATAATAGAATGGAAGTCAATATAATTGAAAACAAGTAAATAAATGAAACTAATCTTTATTCTTTGAAAAGATAGATTTAATTGATTAACCTCTGATCTGACAAGAAAAAAAAGACAGAAATTAGCTAATCAGGAGTAAGCAGTTTATATCATTATTGACTACAGATTTTAATAAAAGGTTAGGAAATATCATAAATAATTTTATTTCAATGAATTTGAAAATGTACATGTAATGACCCAATCTCTTAAAAACACAAAATATTGAAGTTCACTCCAGGAAAAAAGAGATAATTGAATAGTCATACATCTATTAAAATAAGGTTGCTCAAACTTGGCACTATCAATATTTTGGCCCAGATTATTCTTTATCATAGGGCTGTTTGACATACTGTTGAATGTTTAGCAGCATTCCTGGTCTCTATTTACCAGGTACCTGTAGTAATCCCCTTTTCCTAGCAATAATAATCAAACAATGTCTACAGATATAGTAAAATGTTCTCAAGGGACCAAAATTATTCTGAACTAGAAACATTATATTAAAGAAGGTAGTTGAAAAACCTTCCCACAAAGAAAGCTCTAGGTTCAGATGTCTTTACTGCTGACTTGTATCAAGAATTCAAGGAAGAAATCATACAATTCTAAAAAAACTTTTTCAAAAATTTGACATAGAAGGAATGCTTCTCAACTAATTAGATGAGACTAGAATCACCTTGATAACCATAACTATAATAAGGCATTACCAGAAATAAAGACTGTTCACAGATGGTACCACATGAAGAAAATCTAACAGAGTCTACAAAAAAGGTATTAGAACTCATAAACACATTGTACAAATTTAGTTGTATAAAATATAAAATACCTAAGAATAAATCTGACAGAGAATGTACAAGACCTGTACACTATAAATCACAAAACAACGCTCAGAGAAATTTTTTAAAAACATAAAATATTTAAAGATCTACCTCATTATTGGTTGGAAGTATCAATATTGTTAAAATGTTAGTTATTCTCACCTACCAAAAATATCCACCATTTTATCCTTAGGTGATTACCCCAAAGGAAAAAAAAGCATAAATCTATACAGAAACTTATACATGAATGATCATATAAGCCTTACTTTTAATAACAACAAACTGGGAACAACTCAAATGTCCACAAAAAAAGTGACTGCATAAACAAATTGTGGTATGTCAATACAATGGAATCCTACTCTGCAATAAAATCAATAAACTATTGATACAAGCAGTAACATACATGAATGAAATAAGCCAGACAAAAAAGAATGCATACTCTGTATTTCTTATTAGTTATTACATTTTCAGTTCTAGAACTATTATGTTTTTAAGAGATTACAGTCCTCTCTTGAATATCTCCCATCTTATTTGCTTTCTTGTACATTTTAATATAGTTACAGTAATTGCTTGATAACCATAAGTCAGAATCTCTATTAGTCTGTTTCTGTTTTCTAATTTTTCTCTATTTGGGCCCTACAATTTTGATTTGAATGTCAGATATTTGGTAAGAAAAATTGTCGAGGATTTGGGTAATATATTCAACCTCAAGAAAATTTAACCTATCCTCCAGCATGTCAAAAGAGTAGGAAAGAATCACCTTAATCAAATGAGGTTTGGACTTAGTGCTGAATGTAAGACTTTGTAAGGCTCTACCTCTAATTCTCCTTCAGTACCAAGATGTAATTTTCAGGCAGTCCATTAATAGCCTGGAATATTTACAAGAGCACCTTCTTCTTGATACTTTTTAATTACAAATGTTGTGTCTTTATAACTATGAGACTACCAAAAACTCTCCTGAAATTTCAGCTTTTTTGTGTGTGTAGCTAAACTGGCAAATGTCTGAAAGAGAAAACTAATAATGTCAGAATCACTTCCCTATGGAATTCTGTTTGGAATCTTGTTTTCTCGAGACCTGATTACTTTGGGAGACCCAAGCTTCAATGTTTATCTTTCCTAGCCCTATAAGATTTGGTCCCTGATGAGGGCTCTCTTCCTGGCTTGCAGAGCGCCTCCTCTTTGCTGTGACTTCACATGCCCGTCCTTCTGTGTATATGCGGGGGAGGGGGGCAGGGGGAATCTTACATCTTGGTATCCTTTCCTCTTATAAAGATACCAACCTTATTAGATTAGAGCTTTACCCTTATAGTCTGTTATTTCCTATAGGCCTTATCAAAATGAAGTCGCCTTGGAGTTTAGGGCTTCAATATATGAAATTTAGGACACAATTCAGTCCATAGCAGAGAAGGACTACCTCTCTTGCACTTAAACTTAGAATTCTTTCTTTTTTAATTTGCCACACTTCCACTTGCGATACTATAATTTTGATTCTGTATAATATAACATGCAATTCATGTAGAGAGGACTAAATAATATGAACATCACATTCCATAATGGTGCTACTTCATAGTTTTGACAATGCTGGGTACTGATCATTTGATCTCCATATTAATCTAGAAGCACTGTGTCCTTCTTCAACTCTGGAAGGCAGTTGGAACTATTGTTTGTTTCTTTGTTTTTTTATCTAAGGCTTCTCAAGAGTGTGGATCTTCCACAGATAATAGCTTTACTGTTGCAGTCTTGCCTCCATTTGTCTCAAAAACCACCTGAAAATTCAAGTCATGATACAGCAAATAGTAAGATGCCCCTTCGGTATTATAGTATAGGAGAGAGAAAGTGTGAACCCATCACCTCCTTGCTATCCTGCTTTCCTCCTAGATGCCAAAAAAAAAAAAAAAAGGCTGTAGAGGAATAAATAAAGTTTATAATAAGGAATTGGACCCAGCCCATGCGGGGGCAATGGAAAGCATCCAGAAATGTTATCTTTCTCAAAGCCAGGGTATAGCAGCTGCTTCTCTCCTTCTAACTGGTTCATCCTCCACCCCTCAAATTCTCTAGACACTCCCTTTTTCACACCTTTCAGTCCAAATGTTGAGTCTTCCATCATAGAGCAACTACCACCCTTTGTCTCAGGAAAATATTTTATTTCTTGGATTCTTTTCACGTACCCAGGAAGCATTTTTGCTGATTCTTTTTTTAATACTTGACTATTGAAGGTAAGTACTTCTCAAATGTGAAAAAAATTTAGAAACAACATTGTTTAAATTCCTATTGAACAAAAAATTATTAAATATTAAGTATCTTTACCCTTGGAATCAATGTGTCTCCATTATCTTCTGATCATTTGGTTTCTTTGCTGCTCCACCAGGGAGCTTTCAGCAAGAACACAAAAACTACTCTAGTTTATGAAGGCTGTTTCCTCTGTCATCCTTGGGATGGTGGCAATCCTGATTAAATCTTTATACTCACTATCTCCCCCATCCTCTCTCTATGAAGTGGGGAGTGGTGGTTGTCAATTTTTCCTGCTCCAGTTCTATAAAAATACCGTATCTATTATGTTACATATTTAATTATATTACATTCATCGATGCAGGATTTATTTATTTATTTATTTTTGAGTTGGAGTCTCACTCTGTCGCCCCGGTTGGAGTGCAGTGGCCGCTCCCGGCCACCGCAGCCTCGACCTGCTGGGCTCCGGCGATCCTTCCGCCTCAGCCTTCCAAGTAGCCGGAATTACAGGCATGCTACCACGCCCAGCTGATTTTTTTTTTTTTTATTATTGTAGAGATGAGGTCTTGCTGCCCAAGCGGGTCTCGAACCCTTGGGCTCAGGCAATTCACTCACCTCAGCCTCCCAAAGGCGCGGGATTTCAGGCTGAGCCACCAAGCCGGCTCCATGCAGGATTTTATAAAAACAAAAGAACTTAGCCTAAGCCTGAAAAGGGAACTTATGTACTTTGTCCTGCGTGGACTCAAGCATACTTGCATCCAACACTTCCACATACAATCCACTTCCTACTCACCAAGCATTGTTTGAGTCTTCCTTCTTCAAGAACTCTGCCAGTTCTCTTGAAGAACTAGGTACTCTACATGTTGCACAGAAATGCATCCTACCAGTATGCTGGGATGCTCCTTTTGCATTTAAACCCCCTTATTGCTAGGTTCATAGACCTTATATCTGCCATTATTCTAAATTCACTCTAACCAGAGTCTTTGCCCTCCTCCAAGATGTTTTTTGGAAGCCGATTGTGTTCTCTACAGTGAACATCAGGATGTTTCCTCTGAGCCTAAGGTCTCTGTCTGTGTTCTTCCTGTTGACCCTGATGTTTGCTGTTTGTATCTTCACAGAATTTTTTTAAAATGCATATGAATGTAAATATCAATATATTCTTAATTTCTAACCTGCAATACAAAAGGTAATATGCAATATACAAGATATGTTCCTTGCTTTTTTCATCTGACAATATATCTTAGAGATGTTAGTGCAACTTTCTGCTTAGAAAATAAATAGAAAACAAAACAAAACAAATCACCTGTGCAGTGGCCTGGCTCCCAGTAAACACCAAAAAATGTTGTCCCCATTTGCTTTTCTTTCAATCACTATGTACCTCCTAGAATTTGAATTATATTTTTAATTGAATTTGTGAAAGAATTTTTAAACGATATAAATAGACCATAGCAAAGTTTAAAAACAGAAATATAGCTTCAAAGTAGATATCAGCATTGGGAAAGTGAGAAGAAGCTCAAGGGAATTTCAAGTTAAATCTCCCTCTTTTATTGCTCCTGAAAATTAAAATTTAAAATTCAAAAATCTAAATTTGTTAGCTTTTTTCTTTCCTTCAGAAATAACCGTTTTGCCAGAATAGAAATGTTCTAATTCGCTTGTTGAGAATTTTTGTAAGAAAATAGAAATGTGGTTTGGGATATGGAACACTTGGCTTTATTAGATATGCATGGCAGTTATACATTGGAAATACTAGTTTATTCTTTTCCGTGGAAAATCAGAACATTAACCTGTTTCTTAATCAGGAAAGTATTGGTCCCCATTAGCCTTATAATAACAAAATTCTTTGTTGAAGTAGGAAACTAGGGTCAGAAATCTCAGGTTAATCTGTTAAAATTTTACAAATCTACATTACAAAAAGGTAGTAAAATGCTTAAAGTGAATATCAATGATGCCTGATATATCTTTACTTAGCTATAATAGCTAACTGTACAATTTATTTTAATTTAGAATCTTGTGTTTATTATAAACATTCCAGAAACAGCCTTTCCCATGCTTTTAGCAAAATACCTGAAAGTGCTCTACAGAAAATAAAACATATACTAAGAGGCCTTATTTTATTTCTTATGACATTCTAATTTTATGACATAGCAATATTATTGCCTGCCTCAGGATCCAATCTGGTTTCAGACAGAGAGTCCTTTAATTGTCTGAGAGTAACTTTTTAATCTGTAAGTTATAGCTGAGTAGACAGTTTTCAATCTCTCTACATACAACCTAGGGTTATGTGGTCTTATACAACACATGGAGTCTTCTTGCTAAAGCACTAACTATCTGCCTGCTGACACACATGCCCTGATACCTTTTCTCTTAACGGAATTAGACTCTAAAGTCTCCTAGCTTCTGTTCACTCTCTGAGGTTTTTTTGAAAACAAACAGACAACAACAAAACTTATACTTCTACCTACCATCTGCTTCTTTCCTATTAGAAAAAAAAAAGCTGGATACAAAAATCAAATTCAAATTAACTAAGATCTGCGGTAAGAAAAACTCTCAGTGAGAAAAGCATTAATGCATATATTCTATGTACAAAACATGCTACTCTGTTATACCTTGCTTGAAGTAGTGAAATTCATTGTCTTTCAAGTGCTTCAAGCAATTCAAAAGAATAGCATTACAAATTCACAGTCTTCTATGAACACTGTGTCTATACTTTAGCACAATAGAGAATTATGAATCAATTCCACTCAGTGTTATAAATTTAATTTTCAAAAATATTATAAAATGAAGTAACTACTATTATAAAGATGCTTTTAGATGACATTTAATTACAGTGCAGGATAATTTATTTTATTAGTTAGAGTACCTTGAACTAATTGAATTTATTTATTTTTTATGCCTATGCCATAATAACAAACAATTCATCTTATACATTTAATTTCACGTTTTTCTTTTCAAACATAGGGCATATTCTAGATTTTCCTCTAAATTTTTGTAATGTTTCTTAATTGTGAGGGAAATATTTCTTTGGCTTATACTTCCCTGGTGGAAGAATGCTTTGTTCCCCTAGAAGTTTAATTGCATTTCATGGAATGGTTCTTTTTTGCAATTAGGTCTATACTTGGATGCTGAGTGTGTTTTCTTTCATGTTTCTATTCAATCATTTCTGTGGCAAATTTTCTGTCTCACCAATGTTTCCTTTCATCTCAGTCTCTGGTAACAGTAACTTCTGAGTAGCCACATTCTTTCATCTGATAGAGATAAGCTGTCCCATCATCCTTGAAGTGTTTTGGTAAGTTTGCCTTTGGTTATTTTAATTGTTCTCTCTTTTTACAGCTAGCTATTGAATAGTTCCAGTTAAGATATTGTCATATATTTTGCTGGGTTCACTCTACTAGGAGGATAATCACAATTGTTAGGGTAAATATAGTCTTAAGTCTCCCTGATCATTAAGTAAAATATATTATTTAAATTCTAATGGATTTATTTGGTTTGCTTCTCTGAAAAAAAAAAAGTATTTTATCATGATAAGTGGCAGTAATCTGTCCAGACTTATGTCCAAAGAAAGAATAGTAAAAATTATATCCAGATGGCAACCTTCTCCTTGGTTTCTTTCTAAAATTTTCACTCCATGGTCCCCCCAAATATCCATTAATATTAGCTCTATAGTTCTCTGATACTAAGATAGCTAAAGGCCCTAGGTATCTTGAGAAAAAAAAGAAAGCAGCCAAATAAATGGAGTCCCAGGAATACTGTTTTATTCTCTTACACAAGCAAATTGATTATATTCAGAAAGTGTAGCCTAATGTTTGGAGGTGAGCCAAGGGTATCATTAGCAAATCTGAATAGAGATTTAATGGTCCTAGATAGAGTTTACCAGTGATGTTGGACAGTCAATTTGTATCTCAGTTTCTCCATCTGTAAAAACCAAACCAAGCAAAAAAAGGAATCCAGCAATATCCAATTACCTTAGAAATATATACATTGGCCAGATCTCAAAGACATGTATAAAAAGGACTTTACAACGGTCTGAAATTATCTTGTTTAGTAATGTTTTAAACCAAATAAATGCTTAACCAGTAAAGTACTCCACTGTAGCAAATTTATTGTTATTCTTTTATTTATTTATATAGTCACCTGTTCAAAAATATTTGTTGAGTGCCATCTAAGTGCCAGAAATTGAATGAAACACTGTAGATGTAGCACTAAAAAAGAAAGACAAGTCTGACCTCTTTTGTAGCTTGTATTCTCTTGGAGAACAAATTTAAAAGAGTAATGTGATAGAGATTGGGTGAGAGAGTGCTCTTTAGAGTAAGTGATCAGGGAAGTACTCTTTGAGAGGGTAAGAAATGGAATCATTTGAAGAAACAAAGAGTAGTCCAGACAGAGGGGCATCAAGTAATAGCCCCTAAAGGAGGGAGTTTATTCAGTTGGGAAGATTTAAAAAAAAAAAAAAAGAAGCAGACCAAGGTGATTAGAGTGTAGTGAGACACAGTGTTATATGAGATGAGGTTTAGAGGTGGAAAGGGATGCCTCAAAAACTGTGCATCTTAGAAAACACAGTAGAGAATTCAGGATTATTCTAAATTAAATAGAACACTTTCGGAGAGTTAAGCAGAGATGTTATGATCTGATTTGGTACCTGCTGTGTAGACAATGAATTATAGGGACCCAGAACAGGAACAAAGAGAACAGGAAGGAGACTCCTGAAATTATATAAGTGAGCCATGAGGGCAGCAGTGGGGTAGGTAAGCAGTGCTTGAACTTGCAGTATATTAAATAAAAAGCTTAAAGGTCTCATTATAGTCAGATTTAAGGAGATGAGAAAGACAGAAAAACCAAGATGATGTCCAGGTTTTCTGGCTTGACCAACTGGGTAATAGCTTTTGGCATTTACTCAGACGGAGAGTTGGAATTAGGAAGGGGAAAGGGGCAATGCATTAAGAGTTCGATTTTAATTCTGTTTACTTAAAGCTTCCTGTTACACCTCTGGATGCTGATGTCAAGTAGACAGCTGTATATACAAATGTGGCACTCAAGGCTGGACATATGCATTTAGCAGTAATAACTGCATAAATGAAATTGCAAGTGCAGGAAGAGTCAATTAATAGGGAAGAAAGGATTGCCTAGAACAGAGTCCTGGAGCTTTCTTATATTTATAGGCTGAGCAGAGGGGAAAGAGCCAAACAGGATGACTTAAGATAGGAGCGAGACTACCATGTTATACAATCCATAGAATAAAGTTCAAGAGAGGAGAAACGGACGACTATTTATAACGCTTCTGAGAGATCAATAAAATGAGAATTTTCCAAGATGGAAGTTATTATTGGTCTTGATGGAGCAGGTTTAGAAGTTTGAATCAGAATGGAAGCCTAAGGTGATGAGGAATAGTTATAAGAAACAGGGGTTGTAGGCCAAGGGAAAGAGGCAGAGGTACATTTTATGCAGCTGAATCTAATTGTTAAAGCTAATAAACATTTTAAGAATTAATTATTATCTTCAGAACTTTTAGCTTATTTTGTTCCTTGTTGAGGCCTTTACTTATGTACCTAATATCTAATTCACTCATGTCATGTGCAAAGCACTTTCTTGGAGTTTTCATTAATGGACAAAGCAAACAAAGATCCTGACCTTCATGTATCTTACCTTCCAGTGGGAGAGACAAACATCAAACAACAGAAGTAGTAAGTAAACAGATTGCATAGTAGGTTAGAAGGTGATCGTACTAGCTTTAGAAAAAATATAAAGTAGAGCAGAGTAAGAAGGGCTCTAAGTGCTGTGGTTGCAAGTTAAACAGGATGGTTAGGGTAGGCCTCATTAAGATGATGATGCTTGTGCAAAACATAAAGTGAGAATTTAGTTAGGTGGTGATCTGGAGAAAGAAAATTCCAGATAGAGGACACTAGTGCAAAAACCCTGAGGCAGAGGTAAAACAGGGAAGTCAGAATGATCCCAGGTTGAAGTGAATAAGAGGATCAGTCACTAAAGGAGGTGAAAGGGTTAGCAGGGGCCACCTTAGGAACTTTTTAGAAAGTCTGAATGATATGGAGAACAATGAATTGCATAATTCTGAGAAGGAAGTGACGCTATTTGTCTCACCTTACAATAAATGAGCTGAAAGATGATGGTGCCTTGGATTGGGGTAGGAGAGGAAGTGATGAGAAATAATGGAGTGTTGCAACCCTTTTGAAAGCAGAACTGCTAGAATTCTTTCATGCATTCAGTGTCGGGTATGAAATAAGAAGAGTCAAGAATAACTGCAAAGATACTGAATTAAAATCTGGCTTAATCTGAGACACTTTTTCTTCTCAATATGAGACACATAAAGTGGCAAGTGAAATAGGTTATGGGTTCATGATGTTTGAGATGAGACCCTCAAGTTGAGGTGTCAAGAAGGCAGTTGGATACAAAAACCTGGAGTTTTGTACTTTGCACAGTGACTCTTAAGAGCTTTCAGAACCATGAAAAATCTATTCATGCTACTTTCTCAGCTTCACCTAAATCTTATTCAGGTAAATTCCCCAAATATACCAGATCAAGTCCTATGGGGATATAAGAATAAACCATCATAAACACCCACAGATTTGTTTGTTGAGCAAGAACACAACATGGGTGATACTAATAGCAATAGAGACCAACCAGCTACATTAATAGCTTCATTTACCTACACCAAATGTTATACCACTTTAAATGTCTTGTTCTAGATCCATAGGAAATGGTAAAATTCAATGGGAAGTCTTTTCTTTATAATTTCTGTATCAGGTTCTATGCATTATGTAAGAGAGAGGATTATCAACAAATAACAACACAACAACGACATTATCAACAAATGGCTAAGAACTATCTGTTGTCGCCAAATGGCTAAACTGGAAGCTGTATATCATATGTTGGAAATCCCAAGAAAGATGCCCTTGACCCAGTTTATCTTTGGCAAATGTCTCTGTGCATATGTATCTTGTAAAATATGACAAGGGCAAAGAGATAATGATAGGCACAGTCAATCCCTCAGAAAACTGTAAGTTTCAAAAAACAAAGAAAAGTTGGACAATGACTATACCTCTGATTTGAAATATCTGATGCAATTAGTGATTGCCATTACATGTTCCCTATTAGCCTGACTTGCATAAGCACAAGGAAAAGTTCAGGGTCTAAGAGCTAATCAGGAAAAATATCACTAAGCTCTGGGGTCAGTTAATTAACAGTAAAGTCATATTTTTCACGGATTAAGTCAGGCTCTTCCTTTTGACCTCATTTAATTGCTGCTTTTAGAGACCTCTGGAAAAGTCCTCTCACATACACGAATGTACTGAAATTCATCTGTTCTCTTAAGGAGTGATGAGACCAGAACTTTAAAACACTGGAGCATAAGTGTAAATTGGCACAATCTTTGTGGAAAGCAATAGATATTGTGTATTATGTGGCAGAAAATGTATGATTGTGTAATAATATATATATGATAATACATATTGACATAGAAATTTTGATACTTTTACCATACTTATAAGTTTTGTCCTATACAAATGTGATAATGATTAATATATAAAGATATTTACCATAGTATTGTTTGTAACAGTAAAAACTTGAAGCCCTAAATATCAAAAATTAAAGAAATCTTTAAATAAATTACAATTCATTGGCATATTATATAACACCAAAAAGGAAAATCAAGTTTACATCTAAATTATGTAAAAAAAAAAAATGCTTATACATAGTTCTTAGTCATACAGAAATATGTTAACAGTAATTTTTCTGCATTATAGACAATGGGTTCTGATTACATTTATCTATTTTCTTGGTTTTCCATGGTTCTTTTAATAATCAACATGCGTTAATTATTTTATAAGCAGAAACATAATTTGACTTGTTCTTTAGAAAATAAAGTTGTATGCTTAGTTTTCTACATCTTCAATTTTTGGAAAGTTGAAGAAATCTTAAATAAACCTGGTTTTAATTTCTGTTTTCTTAGTAACCTAGTACTCATGAGGAATAAGTTTAGTTTTTATGAATACCTTTGGTGGTAATTTGAGGGCAAGATATTAGCATAGCTTGTGATCTATTTCAGAGAGCAGATTCAGATGCTAAGAATTATGAATGCTTTTTAAAAATTTCTCTGACTTGGAAATTAAACAAGAATTTTAAATTTTCATCCTTTGATAGCATAAAATAAATACCCCTAACTACTCATATCAAATATAAATAGATTGTATATTTTGTATATAATATTATTTTTTGAATACAAATATATTTAACTTTTATTCCCTTTTATGAGAACAATAACAATTATAATTTTCTGAAATCAAAACATTTAAAAAATCTTTTTTGTGTAAAAATTTTATTATATTACTATCATTTTTGCCACCACTATGAAGCATATGATACAATTTCTCAGCAAAGAGGATGACTAAAACCTAAAAAAACTTTAATTCTGAAGTAAATAAAAGGTGCAACCAGGTTGAGCCATGGAGTTCTGAAGTAAAGCTGTGGCTTCCCAGTTTTGACATAGTCTTTCTTCTTGTTAAAATAAAGTCAAATTGTCAGATACTGTCACCAAGTCCACTGAGAAACAAATACAACTACCTGTTGACAGATGGACTGGGCTGATAAAATTTCTCACATAGATATTTCTTCATAATATTTCTGAAAAAGATGTCATTTTAATAAACAAAAGGGTAATTTTTCATTTTAAACAATAAAAGTACTTAATAATGTACATTAAGGAATACCTTAACAAATACAAAATAGTCTCCATCTAAAAGAGCTAATTTATATTTAGACAAAGTATCTGTATTGTTTTCACGGTTAGCACTCAAAAAGAGCCAAGCATTTTTAAAGGTCAATAACTATGATGCTCTTATAGTGAACATGTTCATTTCTCTTTCTAAAATGTAAATTATTTATTGATTTTTTTAAGGTGCTGAATGCCTTAAAAATCTGTACTTAGTGCAGTATTTTAAAATATTGAAAGTACCTTTAATCAAAACTTGCCCACACAAAGAACTAACATTTATTCACTGTTTTGACCTCTTAAACTTATCAGCATTCCTGGAAATAATGAATCCATAAGTAAAGGTAGCAGTTCCTATACCTGTATACGTGATTCTAATTGATGTCAATCCTGATAGAGTCACATCTCTTTAAACGTGATCTTCTCAATCACTTGAGAGGACTTGAATGCTTTCAGTTTCCTGGGTCTCATCTCACACTTTAAGAATCAGAATCTCTGGGAGTGAAGCTCTGAAAATCAACATTTATCATTCGCCTCAGATAATACTCATTATAATACATTAAATTGAGCAAAAGACTGTGTATCAATATTTGCGTACATTCTGTAAGGAACAAATGGACTGTAATCTCCAAATAAGAGTGAATTATTTCAAGTCTACCTACCTATCTATTGTCTTTTTTTTTTAGAGAAGTTTTAGGTTCACAGCAAAATTGAGAGGAAGGTACAGAGACTTCCCATATTCCCTCTGCCCTGATGTATGCATAGACTCACCAATTAACAAAATCGCCCACCAGAGTGGTACATATATTGCAATTTATGAACTGACATTAATACATTATTATCACTCAAAGTCCACAGTTTATGTTAGGATTTAATGTTGGTGTTGTACATTCTATGGGTGTGGACAAGTGTATATTGATATGCATTTACCATTATATCATTACAGGGAGTATTTTCACTGCCCTAAAAATCTTTTGTGCTCTTATTCATTCCTCTTTCCCTCTAGCTCCTGTCAACCACTGATCTTTTTACTGTGTCCATGGTTTTGTGTTTTTCAGAATTATATAGTATATAGCCTTTTCTGACTGGCTTCTTTTACTTAATATTATACATTTAAAGTTTTTTCATCTCTTTTCATGGCTTGATAGCTCATTTCTTTTTAGGACCATATGATAGTCCATTTTCTAGATATACCACAGTTTATCCATTTACCTACTGAAGAACATCTTGATTGCTTCCAAGTTTTGGAAATTATGAATTAGAGTGCAGGTTTTATGTAGACATTTATTCACTTTTAGTTTAACTGTTCCTTAAATTCTGTGTTCAAAATGTGTTTTCAATAATAATTTTGCTATTACCACTACTAATAACAATTCTAATTATTTAATCATAATTTTTCAAATGTCTTAAGTTATTGAAATACAGAAATGCCGCATTCCTCCTTCCATAGGCAGATTCATTTTCAAAAAAATACCATATTGGTGACAAATAAAATGCCTTTGGTAATTCTGAAACCAACAATCCCCTCAAGAACTCCTGGACCACAAACTTAGGCTGTCCTCAGACATGTCAGCAGTGCCAAGGACACTTTTCTCTGGAGTAGTATCTCCATGTTTGTGCCTATGTGCCACATCCATTAAGTCTATCAGATATTAGATATTAGAACAAGGGAGGCCTAACAAAATATGATGGATACTTTTCTCCTTGCTTGGATGTGAAAGATTTTCTGGGTATTCAGTTTCCCTACTCATTTATGTTTCATCAAGGTTACACCAAATGGAGTAAACAAAAGCTAAAGGAAAGAAATGCTCCTCCAAACAATGCAAAATTGAGAAAAAAAAGTTACTTTGAAGGTGTTAAGTGAGGAGGACATGTTAGAAATCTCATAAATCTCTGTACATTTGCATTTGTATGACACATTTTAACTTAGTACTCCCAGTATGCCAGGGCCAATCTTTATTGGTCGGATGTTCAATCCTAACCACCCAAAGCAAGAATTTCATAGATATCTTTCAGAACAGAATACTAACTAAGGACTATTTCATGCTATGACTTAACATTTCTTGTAGCTTATAATCACTATTTTTCTATAGAAACTTGGAAAATGGCATGTCTCTACCTTCATAAAGTACATAATTGGTTTCTTCTTGGCACCCTACTCTTCAATTTTCCTTTGGCAAATCTGATGCCCGTATTTTCATGCAAGCATTATTTACTTTTTGATTGAAAACATGAAGTCATTTCTATTTATGAACACTTTCTTGTAATAAACCCTGGCATTTTTCATCACTACCATTTGCAGTCTACTTTTATAAAATTTAATGCATGTCAAAAATGTGCATGGCCTGGAAAATAAAAAAGACAATGAAGAAACTTTTCATATATCAGTAAATGTCATGAAATTGGCTTTTCAAGGAAAGAATTTTCATGATCTAGACCTAGTCTGTCAAATATAGTAGCTATTAACCACATGTGGTTATTGAGCACTAGAATTGTTCAAATTACAATGAGCTATAGGTACACAATGAGTTACAAGTATAAATCTACTCTGGATTTTGAAGATGTGCAAAAAATTATAAAATATTATATTAATAATGTTTTGTATTGATTACATGATGAAATGATAATATTTTTAATAAGATGAGTTAAAATATACTGTTAAAATTTATTTCACATGATTTTAGTTGTTTTTATCTTTTTAATGACATGATTATTAGAAAATTTAAAATTACATGCGACTCATAATCTATTTCTTTGTTGTTAATGTTGTTACTGTTGTTATTGAATACGTATAAGATGCTTAGTATTGTTCTAAGAGTTTTACATGGCCCAACAACTTTATGGTCACAATGGATACAGAAAGATGAAGCTTTTGGGTGTAGTTACAATGTCTGGCTATCTGGTTAGAAATATGATTCTATCAATTATGACTTAGAGGCACTATAATATTGGCAGAGAAAAAAGAGAGAGTGAGTACACAAGAGAATCTAGAAACAAACAAAAGTCTCTAAGGTATTAACCTGGTTTTCAGTTTTTAAAAACCACATCAGCAGATTTAAGATATCTTATATGTCTGGACAAATAGAAATCTCTCTTGTGGTCTACTGCATAAGGTAACAACTATGTGAACTATTGACTTCATAAAACATCTAGTTTGAATCTTCTTGTCCCTTAAAATCTCTCTATATGCCTCTGAATCCACATCCTCTGAATGCAGGCACAATAAGAGGCAGAGATATCAGAGATCAACGTAATACGACTTCTACTCATTGCTACTATATACTAAGCACCTACCTTAGTTCCCTAACTGTGGTAAGGGCTTTCTGTGAACATTCTCATGGAATAATGACAGGCTCACAAACTATTTCTATTGGAAAACATTGATTTAGATTAAGAAATGTACTGTCATTATTCCATGTAGCAATCAGATTTGGGAATATTGGAGATTTTTATATTGTTATAAGTAGTGAGAGGGTTTCAATAGAAACCCTTCTATCCACTGATTTTAGAGGAATTAACTGACCTAATTAGTTCTAAGCTGTTAAAGGTGTCCCAGAGGAGGAAAGGGGAAGGAAACGTGGATCCTACAAGCTTTCCAAGTCTTCACTCACATACTCCTGGCTGACTGGTCTGCTTAGCCAAGCTGAAACCAGTCTTATTGTCATGTTGGGCACATTAATTGGAGAGTAGACGAATTTGCAAGAATGTGTTAGTGCCCTTTAAAAGGTGATTTAAAATTCAAAATGATGGAAATGGACTGAAAGCATGCTTGTCTGATCATTCCCCAGAATTTAACTTGAAATCCCTACCATTTTTCTATTTTCAGTGTTAGAATTTGAGTACACAATAAAATGTTTAAGGGATTCTCAAACACCACACTCTACATTTTAACAGCAATAATTATTCTTCTATGAAAGACAGACAGGGAGTTCTTATCATCAGACACATAATGAAAATAAAATCTGTAAGTTTAATTAGAGTGAGTCCCACATATGGGAATAAAACATAAGCATCACCACAATACTATCAAATATATCCATAACTAAATAGAAGAATTTTTGCCTTTAATAATAAGAAGCTAACAAGGAATTTGAAAAAGTGCCTTCATCTTGAATATAACTCTGCCATACTTTAATATAAGGTGAACGAAAACTTACATTTATGACCACTGTATAGTTATGAATAAGTTTACATCCATTATAAACATTTAATTCTTACAAATAAGAGTAGCATTATCATTTCCACTTTGAAGATGAGGAAATAAATGCTGAAAATGTGGAGTTATTTAACCCCTTGTAGTTGAATTTTCCAGCTGTACGTATTTCTTATCAGAGCTAGGAAGCAAACATTGTATTGCCAACCCCAAACCAAACACAGGATTTTAATTTCTTTTTTCTTTCAATCTTTCTTTCTTTCTTCTTCTTCTCCTGGCTTCAAGCAATCCTTCCACTTAGGCCTCCCAAAGTGCTGAGATTATAGGCATATGCCACCACGCCTGGCCAAACCTGGGGCCTTTAGGCAAGCCTGATAAAGATAATAATGTAATAATGTAAAGGAAAAAGTGGATGGGACTCTGCTATGGAAAACTTACTGAATTTAAATAATAACTCCTTAATTTTGTAATTTCTTGAAGCGTTTCCTGTTCTGTTAGGCATTGAGCATATAATTCTCATTATACAGTGTAACAAAAAACACATCTTACTATCATTTGATAAAAGAATCTGTGTTCATTTCAATCCCATAACCTCAGACATTTAGCCCAAAACAGGTAATATTATGAGAGCAAGAGTTCCATGTATCATTTTTTTTCAATGACCAATTTATCAGAAATCCTCACACAAAATACATAAAATAACAAAGTCTTAGAAGGGCTATTAATACTGAATAAAAAGAAACTTTCAGAGCTAAAACAAAAAATTAATTATGGGGTTCATTGGCAGAGAGATTTAGGTTTCTCACAGAAATACTGGGTTCCGTAAAGTATAGAAAAGAAAGAGCCTTTAGCAATAAGTGGGAGTTTTGTAGGAGTGGAAGTTGGCTATAAGTTTACCAAAGTTAATTAATACTTCTCTGTAAAATTCTATTCTTTTTTTTCTTTTAAAAAATCTGTTCTTATTATAGCTTTAGAAAATCAAAGTCAGCAACACTTCTTAAATATTGTGTTTAATTTAAAAATTAAAAATCAGTCAAAGTCAAATTATGAACAGCCTAGATGAAGTCAGCATGCTCAAAATAGGTGCTGGCTTTCACATACCTGCATTTAAATTCAACGAGGACGGCTATGTCTTTGGTCACCCAAATATTAATATAGTCCGTATTCTGTGGATATTCAGTTATAGTTTATTGAATAAAATAATTAGTGGCTGAAAGAAGGAATGAATGACTGCAAGGTACACCAGTGCACACATGTATCTATGTTTTGTCACATAGATTGTGGATGGTTGCAGGGCTCTCTCTACACATTTGCACTGAGCCGTCTCTACAAACTTCTGGCACTCAGGAAATGGTACAGGAGAGGGGTAAGCATGAGAGCTTGCTTCTGTGCCAAACTGAGTTGTCATTTCAAAGATTAAACTCACAGTTTTGGCTTCATCAGTACCGTCAGTCTAAACCAACAGAAAGACTCATCTCCCAAAGTAGAAAACCGTCAATATCAGAGAGGCAATGGACACTTCCTAATCCAGTAAAATAACATGGGCCCTAATAACAGTTCATCCCCTCAGCCCTATGTTTAGCTAACATGACTCCTCGCCAGTTTGTCAGCCATCATACCATGATACAGTGGCTTTGGACTCGTAAATACCTGGCAATATAACTCAGAAGCTGAGCAGTACAGCTGGCTTGATTTTATATATATTTAATACTTTTATTAAATATTGAGTATATACCAAAGAATATTTATAAAATATATTTAAAAATGTATAAAACTCACACATGGGCATGCCTGATGAAGACAGAGTAAAAATGTTCTTCCTCTTTTAGATCCATGAGGTACAGTGATTTGAAACTGAGACAGAACGATAGAATGCATCTGTTAAAGCCATAGTTGACCAACATACTTGGGAATTTCTGGGTCAATTTCTAGCTTAGTTTTACTCAACACATGAAAAAGAATGGGCTGGAACAGAAAATGGACCCAGTTTCACTATGAGTAAACTGCAAGGCACACAATTTTGAATGCTGAATGCGACGCTCCTCCTGGTTTCATTTAATACATGGATATGAGTCTTAGTCGCTGCAGGGGCCTTTGCACTGCACTTGGCGCCCAGGAGTCTCGGTCTCTTCCTCATCAATTCCCTTCTGATTTTTGGCATGAAGTGGGTCTGTAGTATGAGGGATAGTGACATACAACCACCCACTAAACAACTTGCATGTTCTTTTCTACAGAATCAGAATTATTCTACTATTATTTCCTACTCCAAAGCATTTTGGACTGATAATGTGTTTTGTCAGTTTTATTTACAGTAAAATTTTTACTTTTAGGAAAATAAATAAACCTTAAAAAAATAAAATTGGTGGCTTCATGCCTTTATCATGCATAGTGAATGCACTCAATGCTTACCAGCCTTTGGCACATTAACACATATGCCAGAGAGGAAGACAGACTCTGTCATGATAGCTTACACATTGGTAGTCATTTTTTAAAAATGATAACCACCATAGATCTCTCCTATAAAGTTTTTCTTATTACTTTCTGTACATTATTGTGTGGATTTCTATAACTTTATTATATTAACAGCAAAATGTAGTTTCCTGAGAAGAAGGGCCCAATGGTTCCTCCAGGTGGAAATGAAGAGACAGGGTACCTGTGAGGAAGGCAATTCTGGAAGAGAAGCCAGTGGCCACAAGACACATGAGACATCCAACTCGGCCCTGGATGATGTACACCAGGTGCAAAGACACTTAAAAGTTTGGCCATGTTTGCTGTTAAGGGCAAGATTTGGGCAAAATGTACTTCCTCAGAAAAGACTCCCTCAAATCTATAATAATTTTGTGAGTCAAAGGTGTCATCAATTGTAAAATGTGCTACCAAATTAAAAGCAGATAAAAGGCAAATTTCTAAAACCAATATTAAATGTAAAAGCTATAAACCAGACCAAGTCTGGGTTTTAGAGTTGTATATTTTATGTTATTTTAATGTTATATTCTATAATAAGTAATTAATTTTGAATATTATTACCATCTCTGTATTTCTTTAGTTTTCACTATGTCAAGTTAAGTCATGTTTATTTTGAAATATTTGGGGATTATAAAATATTTAAAAATGGGTTTTCTCTCTCTTTCTATATATATAATGTATAAATATCATCATATTTAAAGACTTCCTGATGAATCCTTGACCAGCTAAGTAGGTTAGTTTTCTTGAGAATATTCCCAATTTGGTAAATATTATTGAACTTAAAATAATATGAGGGAGTAGAAACCCATTTTCTGAGAACTCAATTGGTATCGAGCACCAACAATTACAAATTAAGTGTCTACAGTGTTCTGAGTTCAGACTTGCTTCTGGAAATACATTGGCAAATAAGGCAGAAATTGTCTCTATTTTAAAGACTATAATCTTTAAATATAGGAGTCAAGAAGTCAGTTACTAAAACGTCAAATGCATTTTTAAAATGTATTTGTAAAACAATTTTTAAAATTTTGGTAAAATTAATATATCAAGAAACAAAACCCTTTTAAGGACTTTCCCCTGGAAAATATTATTATCCCATTTTATTGATGATAAAACTGTCATCTCAGTATTTCTGATGTTCACTGTTCCTACAGTTAGAGGTGAGCTGTATAAATCCAAGTAAATTACATGTTACATGCAGTCTATAGACAAGGGCACGACAATTTCATGTCTAAATAATACTTCAACTATGCTGCCTGATTTAAAACAACAAAAGAAAAAAAACATATACTCACAAACTAGTTTGTGTATGTGTGTGTGTGTGTGTGTGTGTGTGTGTGTGTGTGTGTATGTGTGTATGTGTGTGTGTGTGATTGTTTTGGGGACTGAAGAAGGAGAAATTTTTACATGAAACTGAAAAACACATCAGTGCTGTCGGTGACCAGCACTGACCAAGGGTGGGTTAGGACCCGCACCAGAGAATCTGGACAGCGAGAAGACCACTCGGAGGCAGTTCTTCTGGGAACAGTCTGATCAGGACTGGAGCCGATTTTATTCAAACCTTTTCCAACTTATATACCATTTTCTATACCCACCAGCAGTGTGATAATCACTCACTGGGGGCGTACAAGTTTCGTGCTTTACAAACTATGCATCACAAGACCACCACGAGATCTGCAATTTCCAAGCAAACAATTCGAATTCCATGATGCCTGCCGTGCTTACATTAAGGTCACAGGTGCACAATTTCAATACAAATCGTTCAAAGTGTTTTCCATAATGTTCAATGAATCATTCATATTATACTCTTTGCTCTATACCCTGATTAATACAAAAAACTTTCCTGAGTTAACTCTAGGTTCAATCCAAGTTCACTGATTCCCAATATTTTTAACAATTAATATTATCAACTTAACACTATACTATAATCTATAAGTTTAGTTAAATGACTTAACTGTCAGTTATACTATTAACCTATTATGATTTAACGTAATGCCTTATAACTCAGTTAAAACTTATTCTTAAACTACCAAACTTTACTATAATTCATATGAGTTTCATATGTCTAAACTTTAATTTTTATATGATCTAGTTATTGGACTTTAATACTATGCTATATCCTATTAAGCTAATACCTTATCGTTAATTCTTTTATAAATTGTATAGTAACTATTACACTTGAATAATGTAGCAAAAGGAAACAAAACAGCAAGCATAGATTTACGCAACTATGAGTGTATATGTATATATTTTATCCTAACAAGTCTACTCTAAAAATCAAATAGTAGCTGTCACACTCTTGAACAAGGAAATGCAGGGTTGCCAAGATGGCGGCCATGGGCTGAAGCAGACAGAGTTTCGGTAATTAACGAAACAAAAGAAAACGTTCTACCTGGCTAGGGGCAGGGCGACAAAACTATCATGGTAATTTAGTTTCTAATCTTAGCCCTAGGGGAAACAGCTTTCGGGAACAAGAGCTGACTACCCAGTCTACCAGGAAATCGAAGTTAAAAAATATCTAGAAAGAAGCAAAACTTAGAAAGACAGAAATAATTCTGCTATGCACTTTCCATCAGGTGTATTGAGATTTACTTATAAGTTTTACTGCCATGTATGCATACTGGTCACTAATCACACGCCAATATTATAGGTATAACTGATATCCTATGTCAGAGGCGATCTTCCAGATGGGCCTTTACAGGCCTCAGCCATGTAGCTATAGATGTTGGCTCCCAACACAGAGCAAAGAATATTAAAAACCAGTTGACTACTAGATAGTGGCAAATGATTTGTTATCTTCTCTTACATTCTTTCCCTTTTGTGACTGGGAACACTCTTGGAGGCTCACCCCAGTTTCCTTTGTTGGGATCAATTCTGTTATTAGGGGAGTCAAAGCTGTAGTTCAATTTTTGAAGAATTAGTTTCAAGCCAACTTACTGGTTGACGCCAGTCTGACCTTTTCCAATTTTGTTCATTGGACTTTACCTTCTCACTAATGTTTTATTTGGCTAAGTCCTCCTTGGATGAGTCTTATCTTCCTGAGTCCTTGTCTGAATAGTGCATGTAGTAGTCCGTTATCCAGCCCCGGCTCTCTGCTTTGTTCACATCTGTTTTCCCATGAGCTAGAGTTCTGATGCTCAACCCAAGCCATGGGACTGTGGTGCTCTATGTTATATTCTTAGTCCAGAGTCAATTCAGATGTTATTGCTCCCAATAATCCTTTGCTTGAATTCCCCAGGTGAACATAGGCATTCACATTGAAATTCATATTCCCTATCCCCCAATACAACTGCAAACCTGCTCCAAGGATGGATTCTTCTTTTGCCTCTTGGAGTTGCGTGGCCAAGCAGCCACTAGCTAACCAAGCCCTTCCGTGGAGATGCTGCCTCAATATCCTGTGTGTTGTTGATAGTCTTTCCCCAGGAATTTGAGGGGCAACTGTAGGTTTAATTGCAGTGAGGGCATAGATAGCTATAAGCTGCATTGTGTGCATAATGTTTAATAGATTTGTTTCTTCAGTATAATTAGGAAGTCAGTGAGCACAATGGCTAAGCAGGTGACCTCAGTACTGTCTGGATTCAACTACTGGCTTTAAACCTTACCAGTTTAGATAAGTTACATTATCATTACAAGCTTCATTTCCTCCATCTAAAAATTGATAATAATTGTACTTATGTGATTACTGGAAAGCTTGAATGGATAAAGCGAATAAAATGTTTAGCAGAGGCCCTAACACAGAAGAATCAATAAAGATTTTTTTGTGTGTCATTACCATTATTTTTATTTTTATTTTACTTTATTTATTTATTTATTTTTGAGTCTGAGTCTCACTCTGTCACCCAGATTGGAGTGCAGTGGCCGCTCCCGGCCACCGCAGCCTCGACCTGCTGGGGCTCCAGCGATCCTTCTGCCTCAACCTTCCAAGTAGCCAGAACTACAGGCGTGTGCTACCAAGCCTCGCTAGTTTTTTTATGTATTGTAGAGATGAGGTCTCGCCAAGTTTCCCAGGTGGGTTTTGAACCCGCAGGCTCAGGCAATTCACTCACCTCGGCCTCCCAAAGCATGGGCTTACAGGCTAAGCCACCGAGCCCAGCCCATTACCATTATTTTTACTCAAATTAGTTTGAGTCACCATAAGTGGAGATAGGATGTTTTTAAATCTTTGCACTCCTAAGTCATGTGGCAGTTCTGAACAACCCACATCTCAGTGTTGAGTGCTCCCAACTCCTGGATTAGTATGGCATCTTGATTTGCTTGAGAATGTTCTCCCCAAACATATCTGGGAATCCCATGAGTGTCAAATGTGTAACATGATTTTCCCAATCCAGCTGTGGCTTCTAAGGAAAGAATGAAGTCCCCTTAGAAACTCTGGCAAAGAGGGGGCTATTTGCAGGTATGTATGTGGAAGAGGCGGGTGTTTCAGATATAACATAGAGCCTCTTCCTCCAGCTTCACTGTTCTCTGCTCTACACTTACAGTCACTTAGCTGTCCTTAGGTTGTCACTCTGTTTGCTGGCCGCTTCTGGCAACCACATTCTCCTGGACTGACAAATTCCTTTAAGTTTCTGCAAATTCCTTCCTTTCTGAATTGCAGGAAAAAACTCTTTGCTCTTAAGACCAGCAATTTCCAAGGAGGATTCTAGAGCAGAATGGTTTAGCCTTGTATAATTTCCTTCTCAAATGATACAAGTACCGAGATAGGGGCTCAACTCATGGGCTCAGACTGGTTAACTTTTCAGACTTCTTCCTTATTTATGGCAAGTTTATTTCAGGGGGCCCACCCTCTCCATCTGAGAACTTGGTTAAGGTTGTCATCTGCACACCCTCATGCCTCTGGTCTATTAGACAACCGTCTTTGTATGAAAGTCCATGGAGGAATTATATAAACCTCATTTTCTGACATGATTCAAGATATTTCTCAAGTACCTTCCAGGGTCCATTCACTCAGGGAAAGTAGCTGTTTTCCAAAAGTTCTATATCTGTAAAAGCATAATCTTCCCAGAGTAAAATGAACTCCTTTAAGGTGAAGAAAACTTGCTGAAAACACAAGTGGGATCACTGTCCCCAGCCTACATGTTAGTGGAACAGAAAATAAAATGAAAGAAAGAAAGAAAGAAAGAAAGAAAGAAAGAAAGAAAGAAAGAAAGAAAGAAAAAAAGAAAGAAAGAAAGAAAGAGAAAAAGAAGGAAGGAAGGAAAGAAGGAAAGAAAGAAAGAAAGAAAGAAAGAAAGAAAGAAAGAAAGAAAGAAAGAAAGAAAAGAAAGAAAGAAAGGAAGGAAAATATAGAATGTGATAACTATTATGCAGAAAATAGACAAGTGTTATAAAGCAAGTGTCAGAAAAAGGTGGAAAAAGCAACATTTGAGCTAGTACTCTAAAGATAAAAATGAACAATCAGACTGGGCACAGTGGCTTACTCCTGTAATCCCAATAATTTGGGAAGCCTAGACAGGAGGATTGCTTAAGTCCAGGAGTTCAAGATCAGCTTTGGCAACAAAGTGAGACCCTGTCTCTACAAAAATATGTTTAAAAATTAGCCTGTTGTGGTGGTGCATATCAGTAGTTCCAGCCACTCATGAGGCTGAGGTGAGAGTATTGCTTGAGTTCAGGAAATGGAGGCTGCAGTGAGCCAAGATCATGCCACTGCATTCCAGCCTGGGCCACAGAAAAAGACCTGTCTCGGGGGAGGTGGAGAGAACAATTCATATAAAACTGGTAGAAGACCATTCCAGATGAAGGAAAGAGTAAGTGTGAGTGCTCTGAGGAGGAAACGGAATAAATGAGTTTGAGAAACAAGAGGCTAGCACCATTGAAGCATAATGAGGAAGAAGACAATAGTATGAGATGATATTCAAAAAAGAGACTAGACTCAGGCAAGACCTACCATTCTATGCTGTTCAACAGAGGTGACATTGTATTCAAAGAGCAGTGTAAAACTATTTATTATTTAGTTTTTATTTTAAAGACGTGGGGTGCAATTCAGGGTTAAGTATACAAATGTTCATTATGCAGGTACCCTTGTTGATGAGGTGTGCCCCCCCCAGCAGATTCCCACTACTGTCAATCCTTTTCTAATAGTATTATGATGGCCTTCTTTTCTGCTTATTTCCAATTTCTTCTCTCCCTCAATCAGAATGAATTTTTAAAGCTAAAAATGACTAGAAAATGTCACTCTCCGCTCAAAACTTTCAACAATTTTGGATTTCCGGCAAGATGGCGATGGGACGGGTTGGACTGTGAGAGTCTCTGCAAAAGCGAGCATCTATAAAAAATCTCTGCATGAATGGGTATGTGCCAGTGGGTGAGTGAAAGTCTGATTGAGGGTAGACTCAGGTTCATGTACCCAGGGCTCTCCTCCGGAGGTGACTGCACCCCCCTACCATGCTGAGATTGAAGCCACCAGTGTGCAGGATCATCTGCTGTTCTTGAGGCTCTCCTGAGAAAAGGCCATGGAATACGGCTGATCTTCACAACTGGGTGCCTGGTCCACACAATCACCTGTGACAGCATAGTGGCAGGAGTCCCGAATCTGTGGAGAGAGCAGGTTGGGGAGAGCTGGAGAGGAGCCCCATTACCAGTGAGGAAACTCAAATTAAAAAGCACAATCCCGTTATCATTAGCCACAAAAAAATTAAATGCCTTGACATCTTCCTAACCAGAGATGTGAAAGACCTTTACAACGAAAACTGTAAAACACTGTTCAAGAAATTAAAGTTGACACAAACAAATGGGAACATATTCCATGCTCACAAATTGGAAGAATCCACATTGTTAAGATGTCCATCCTACCCAAGGCAATCTACAGATTTAACTCAATACCCATTAAATTATCAGCAGCATTCTTCTCAGACCTAGAAATGACAATACAGAAATTCATATGGAACATAAATGATCACATATCACCAAAACAATCCTCAGCAAACAAACAAATAAATAAACAAAAACCAGGAAGTGTCACTCCCAGATGTTAAACTTTATTATAAAGCTACAATAATCAAAACAGCCTGGTACAACAACATGTCTATAGACCAATGGAACAGGATAGAGATTCCAGAAGCTGAACTTCAATTTCTCAACCAACTTATCTTTGACAAAACCTCCATCATAAACCACTGGGGAGAGGAGAACCTATTCAGTAAATGGTGCTGAGAAAACTGTCTGACCACACTCAAAACATTAAAACAAGACCCCTACCTATCACCATACACAAATATCAACTCTAAATGGATCAAAGAGTTAAACATAAAACCTCAAACTATAAGAATCTTAGAATGGTAATTTGGTTTGAACTTGAATGGTGGCAATGCAGATGGAGAAAAGAACTAAGATGCAACATAATTTTGAAGATAGACCCTATAACATATGATGACAAATTGAATATGGGAGAAGGTGAAAAATGAGTGAAAGATGAATCAAAAGTGTTGTGGTAGGTAATTGTGCCATTGACTGAGATGGAGATGATTGGGAAAGAGAGAGTATTGGAGAAGAGAAACTGGGAACTCCATTTTGGAGGTAGTCCATCTCAGAGGCCAGTAGACATCCCTCGTTTCTCAACATGTTTTAGTCATTCTTTCAGACGTCTGGAGCTGATAAACTTATTGCGTCCTGGTATGCCTTTATGTCTTAATTTCTATTTAAATATGTCTTAATTTCTCCCTCACATTTCAATGTCTACCTGATTGTAGAATCCTAGGATAAAGATAGTTTCCTTTGAAACTTCCTCCAAGATATTGCCCCATTATCTTCTTGGACCTAGGGTGACTTTTGAGAAGATTGATGTCAATCTAAATCTTGTTCCAATATTAATAATCCACTATTGTTCCTCCCCAGAAATGTTTATAATTTTTATTCTTATCTTTAGTGTCTGATATTTTTTTAACCAATATTTTAAATAGATTTTTTTCTATTTAAATTATACTTGGCTTTGTGTGCACTTTTAGTCTAAGCATTTGTCTTTATTTTTATTTCTGAGGACTTATCATCGTAGTCCTTTATATACTGTCTCTTTCCCTTCTTTTCTCTCAATCTGAAACTACCATAAGATGGACACTAGAACTTTTAGATATATCCTTCAAGTTGCAACCTTTCTTAGGGGGGCTCTGGGAGAATTTCTTTAATTTACTCAACTGTATTTTTACTTTTAAGGTCTCTATTTGTTTCTTTTGCACAAAAACATATTCCTTTTTCATGGGTAGGTTATTTTTCTTTTTATGCAGTTATCCATTATATTTGTTTTCATCCTCTTCTCTCTTTGTTAACTTTGTTGTTCTTAGTCCAAGAAATTCAGTTATTTATTCTATTTGTTGTGTTTTAGGCTTTTGGTTTTCCTCACTGTTTGGATATTCTTGAATGTGTGTCTAGACTTGAAATGGTAATTTCTTGTAAATCAGTGTCTACACGGGCCTAAGACTGGCTAATGGGAAGGATAGGAGTCTGCTGAAGGGCTATTCTGTCTAGTCTCACTGAGTCTATTCCCAGTGGGCTTTGACGAAGTTTGGGACATGCTTCCTGGTGTTGTATCTGGGCAGCTAGCTTTCTGAGTATGGATGTTCTTCATTTCTTCCAGCCTTTGCCAACCATCAGGATGTAGCTGTGTCCTTCTGACCCAAGCTCGCATACTCCTGTGGCTACTTGCAGAAAAAAGCCCATCACAGGTGCTTGGTCCAGCTTGTGACAGTGTTGATTCACTTGGCTTCTCTTCCTGAGGTCACTCAGCTAGCCTTCATGTAATTTCTCCTAGGCCACCTCCTCCTCTCGGTATTCAACAACTCTAATCCTATTGCTTACCATCCTCTGAGATTTCTAAGAGTTTTCTGTTTGTGTATTTTTTCTAATTTTTAAATTTCTGTGCATGCTTTATCCATTTGTTTAGTTGCCAATATCTGTAATTTTTACAGATTTTGTATACAAGGAGATACCTTAGCTCATGCTCAGCTCATTATATTGGAGAAGAGAGTAACTGCCAGACATGCAACTAGAGGTACTTGTAGGTGCATACAGAAACAAATCTGGGGATGGTGACAGGGAATTCTGGGCTGGAGTTTTCGACCTTTAGATGTAGGAGCCGGCAGTGTACAGAGTTATTACAACTACAGGCTAGAAGAAACACTGAAGGAAAGAGTATGGCTAGAAAAAAGAGGGTCTAGCATAGAAACCTTCAATAATGTGATATATTAATATGTATTAACTAATATTCCCATTCTGTTAAATAACATCAGGTAAAATAGTAATATAAACACCAGAGTTTTTAAATTTGGAGCAATTAGAAAAATGACAGTGTCCTTCTAAATAATTTTAGAAAACTTTTTTTATTAAAGTGATTGGACTTTTGCCCTGCCTTTTGGCTGTTGTCTGAGAATTAAAGTGTCTGATTCACTGTTGTATGCCTGGCACAATGATAATGATGTATGTTGAAGAGAAGAGTAGTTCATTTTTTTTCTTTAAATCAACAAACAACTAACTCTAACCTACTAGTAATAGTACTATGATTCAGTCTTTTCCCCCACTAACCATTAGTGGTTTCTAGGCTAAACATTTCAGAAATAAACTGCCTGAAAGATAAAGAGACATTTGCCTGTACCACATTTGGGAAAATGATGCTGGGCTCGTCCATGGTTTTAAATACTGAAGTTATTCTTGCTCCAGGCAACCTGAACTTCCCTTTCCCACGAGCTTCACACATACTCTGTCTCACTTTTATTTGGTTTACCTATTCAAAAAACTGCTTACCATGGCAACCCTTGTCTGCATGACAGGCAGTTATAATTTGCTTGGAAAAACTGCAACAACGTGTCCTTTTTCATAAACCCTTTATACCAGATTATTTTCTTTTTCAGGGATTTCTAGTGACTTGGTTGTGGTCTCTTGGCTCTTGCCAAAAGATCATTTACAGAGGAAAACATTATTAAGGAGATTGATACACTTGGTCAATATTAGTAATCAATTGTGTTGGTATTTTTATGGCCTCTCAGAATAGGAAAATAATTGACTTTTTGACTATCTCTTTGGTACCACAGAAGCAGCATTCCAATAACACTCACCTGAACTTAGTTGTTTTTTATTTTATAAAAATGTGTTTGGAGTGAAGTACTGTGAGGTATGAGGGGGATCAGACAGATAGAAAGCCAAAAATAAATGCAACTCATTTTAAATCCCACTCTGTGGTCCTGGGTATGTGTTCCATTCAGAAAAATTCAAAGATAGTTCCAAAAACCCTGCTAAGGTATTGTGCGGTTGGAGCTAACAATAGCAGTCAAGAGACTTAGTGTGATCATGAACAATTACTCGCTTGAATACATTCACAGAGTCAGTGAATTGCCTGCCAAAAGGCAGTGAGTGTCAGACAATGCTGTCATATTTTAAATTCAAATATTGGTATTTCTATGATATTTATTTCTGTGGCACGAACATGTTTGGATCAATATGCTACTTGTCGCTAGATTTGTAATTCTAGCACCCCAAAAGCAGTTACAATTGCAACTTTCCCAAACAATTGTTCACTAGTCCTAAATCAGATTATTAATCTGCACTTGGCATCCAGCAAGTGCAAAATGCATTATGCAAATGAGTGTGGAGCTCCAGGCCCAGAGCATAAATGGAATTAGTTTTAAGCTCCAGAGGAGTCTGGCCATGAGCAAATGATGGGGGGATATATGACCCAGAGGATTCATCATTCTTATGGTCTTTGATAGATGTTTCTTCCTGATGCCCACCTTCAGTTTCACACCTGAGTATAAAGTGAAAATATATTTTAAAGAGATCTTGAAAAAGCAGGTTTTTGCTTTTAATTTTTATATTTTATATATTGGAAATATTTGAGATTTTCTTTGTTTTTAAAGTTCAAGTCATTTTTTTAGTAATTTTAAAAGATTACTATAAATGTAGATAACTATTAGTAGATTACATATAGTATAATAATTTTATTTGAATAATATTTTGGCAAAACTTTAAAATGGATCAGTCACAAATGTTGGGCTGCTTTTGTTAGCATACAGTTTCTAGGCAAATATATTCTGTAAACTTATTTTATGGAAACTTTGCATCACCTGTGTTCCAGAGCAGAAACTCAAAATGGTTTTGAGAAGCAGAAAAGTCTTGTCATTCTGCCATATATAAGGAAATATATTCTGAAAAGACCACATAATGGCTTGAGTCCAAATGCTTTTAAGTCCCAAGAGATCAAGAATAATATTTTCACTACTTACAGGTTAGATCTGATTCAGAACCCAAGAGTGAAAAGGAATTTCAGCAGATTAAAAAAATGGTAGACAACACCAGATAAGTGAGTGAATACTGCAGATGAGGAAGGTATATATTTCTAGCTATTGTAACTACAAATTAAAAAATAAAAGAAGGCATATATGCCCAGGTGTGGTGGCTCAAACCAGTAATTCCAGCACCTAGGAAAACTAAGTCAGGATCACTTGAGTCCAGAAATTCAAGATTAGCCTGACACTGCAGCAAGACCTTGTCTACACACACACACACACACACACACACACACACACACACACACACACACACAAAATTAAAAAAATTAGCTAGGTGTGTTGGTATGTGCCTGTAGTCCCAGCTACTCAGGAGGCTGAGACAGCAGGATCCTTTGAGCCCAGGAGTGATCATGCCACTGCAGTCCAGCCTGGACAACTAAGTGAGAATACAACTCAAAAAGAAAAAAAAGAAAAGAAAAGAAAAAGAAGAAGAAGATGAAGAAAGTATATAAATGTACAGTAGGGTTGTTCTTATATAACAAGGATTATGGAAGAATAAAACAATAAGACTAGTGGTTACAGCTGAACATAAGCCCAAAAGAAAAAATATGGACTAGTAAGAACACAGGGCAACCTTTTTGACTGCTCGACTCAGAATGAGCTAAATCAATAGAAGACGATATGTTTGAAAAATTGCTATGGCAAAAAAAGCCAAACCAAACCAAAACAAAACAAAGCAAAAACCTGTTTAAAACAAGACAGGACCCAAGAATGTAGTTGCAATTAGTGAGAGACAGAAGATAGTGAATAATGTTACAACAAATGAGATAGAGGAATTGCAGAAGTGGATTCCATTGTGCCAGGGGAGATTGGTGGAAGTTGTTAATTGGACTAAGTGTCTTCAGGTGCTAAGGTGTCAGAGCAGGTAATAAAAGTGAAAGCTGACACTTTAATAAGTTGTCTCAAACTTGATTCTTCTTGCGTGGAGTGTTGAAAAATGGAGTCAAAATATAACAGCATGCTGATTTCATGTGGTGCTTTTCTTCTAGGATTCTCAAGGTACAAGGTGGGACCCCCAAAAACCTGGAATTTATTTATAGAAAATTGTGCGTTTATTCTTACATGTTTAAACTTCAGTCACCTTCAAAGTAGTCTCTGCTTGATGCAATACATCTATCAAGAAAGTTTTCCACTGCACAAAACAGTTTTGAACTCACCAATTTGTATGTTTTTTAGCACTTCTGCCATTTTTTGTTTCATCTGTTCCACATTAGCAAAACATTTCCCTTTGAAGAATTTTTTCATCCAGAGAAAACAAAAAAAAAGGCACTCAGGTGAGATTAGATGAATTAGGAAGGGTGGGGCACAGGGGTCATGCCATTTTGGGCCAAATACTGCTGAACACTCAGCAAAGTGTGGGCAGGTGTGCTTGTAAATCACCCATCATGAAATGAGCATACATGTTGAAAGACTTCCCCACCCCCAAAAACTCACTGAAGTAGAAAGCAGCCTCTCACGACAATGCTAACTGATGCTCATGGGTTCTCAATACACTTACCTGGTGGAAGAAGCCTGTAGTACAAGGGGCCCACCTTTCAAAAGATTGTTCCTGGGGTGGTGGTTGTTGTTGTTGTTGTTGTTGTTATTGTTGTTGGGATGTACCCCCTCATATGGCATGGTATCAGTGTTCATCCATTCACTCATTTAGGCAGGACTTTAAGGAATATTCCTTGAGCACCAACTATTCTTGGGTTTAGCCAGATAATCACATGGAATTGTCTGTTTGTATCAAAAAAGGAATGCATATTGGTAGTTTCCTATGGTTTGCTCTGTATACATCAGGCAGTTTGCTAGGCCATTATAAAAGGATAAAACCAGTCCTTACCTTTTGAGGCTTTATAGTCTAGCAAAGAATAAAGGCAGAAATAAATAAATATTACAACTTATGACACATACTGTTAAGGAAACTAAAGGATTTTGTAAGAGAGAATAAACTAATAATCTACCATATAATCTAATAATGGACAGGGTGGTAAGGAAACAGTTTTCTAGGAGGTGAGCTTTATGATAAGACTTCGGTGAAGAGCTTGACCCTGTGAGAGGAGACATTCCAGATACAAAAAAATGCACTCATGAGAGCACTGAGGTAGGAAAGAGGTTGGGGTCTTTAGGCAACTGGGAGGTGGTCAGTGCAGCGGGTGTTTAAGAAACGAGGGAAAAGCCAGGCTCGGTGGCTCAGCCTGTAATCCCGCGCTTTGGGAGGCTGAGGTGAGTAGATTGCCTGAGCTCGCGGGTTTGAGAACCTCCTGGGCAACTTAGTGAGACCTCATCTCTACAAAAAATCAAAAAATTAGCCGGGCATGGTAGCACGCACCTGTAGTTCCGGCTACTTGGAAGGCTGAGGCGGAAGGATTGCCGGAGCCCAGC
>NW_007245047.1:259482-262468 GCF_000164805.1 Carlito syrichta
CTCAAAAAAAAAAAAAAGAAAAAAGAAACGAGGGAAGGGAGCAATGCTAGAAGGCTGGAATGGTAGGCAAGAGAGAGCCAAGTGTCGCATAATTCCCTTGACCTTTGCAAGAAGTTTAGATTTTGTTGAATAATAGTGAGAAACTGGTAAAAGATTTTAAGCTGAGAGAAAAAAATAATCTTAGCCTCTTTTTAAAGAATATTACATTGGCTGCAAGACAGAGTCTAAACTACCAGGAGTAACCAGAAAAAACACTACGGAGGAAATTGTAGAAGCCCCGGTAGACATGATGGTGACTTAGATGAATGTGGTGGCAGTGTAGATGGAGGGGAAGAGGTACACTTAAAAAACAAAAATGACTGGACAATGTCCCAGTAATTTTGATACTAAGAATGTATCCCCAAAACTCATGCATCTATCTGTACAATAGCAGACATGCATAAGAATAATTATGGCAGCATTAATCACAGAAGAAAAATATGGCAACAACAGAGATGCCCATCGTCAGAAGAGTTGATGGATAAACCACAGCATAGTCATTCACACAGCAGAAAATTACCCAGCAGCCAAAAGAATCTATGGCAACACAAATATGTTTACATCTCAGCAATATAATCTTAAATTAAAAAGTAAAACCAAAAATAAGTAAGTTCAACTCTAAGCTACATGGTACCCTTTTAAAAATAAAATTTTAAAAAACTAAAATAATTGGTTACACTTTTAGAAATACTTTGCAGATGCAAAAACACTATTTTTAAAAAGGAAAGCGAGAAAATGATGAACATAAGATCCAAGATGATATTTTCAGGTTGAATGAGGCAGGCATGGGGGAGAAAAGGATTAGATGTAGGTTGTAGTCAGGTCCGAATTCTTATTTTGAGTTCACAGGTGCTTGTTTTGGGGTTCACAGGTGTTTATTACATAATAATACGTTTTAAAAATAACTACAGGCATACACTGAATATATTGCAGGTTCGGTTCCAGAACACTACAATAAAGTCAATATTGCAATAAAGTAAGTCATACGCAGTTTGTGGTTTTCCAGTGCATATAAGAGTTATACTACATTGCACTGTATTATAGTCTATTTTAATCTTAATTTATTTTAAAAATAATAATGTGTAGTCATAATAGTATTATGGCTCCAAAATAATATACGAAGGGGACTAACAAAACAACAAACAAAATTACATGTGATATTCGGATTTTTGTTTTTGTGGGAGGTCACTCAGTATTATAGACTCTAGTTCCATCCAGGTTGCAGCGAAATTCATGATTTTGTTCTTTTTTATGGCTAACAAAATTTTTAATAAAAATTTATGTATTTATTCTTGCATATTTAAACTTCAGTTGCTTTCAAAGTACTCTCTGTTTGACGCTGTATGCCTATCAAGATGATTTTTCCACTGCCCAAAACAGTTTTTGAGCTCATCGATTCTGATGCTTTTTAGTGCTTCTGCTGATTTTTGTTTCACTTCTTCCACATTGGCAAAATGTTTCCCTATGAGGACTTTTTTTCATCTGGGGGAAACAAACAAAAGTTACATGGGGCAATCGGGTGAATAGGAAGGGTGGGGCATGGGATCACGCTGTTTTTGGTCAAAAACTGCTGGACAGTCAGCATGGTGTGGGCAGGTGTGTTGTCACGGTGAAAGAACCAGTCAGGACACAACTCAGGTTGTTTCTTCTGAAAATCATGACTCAGCCTTCTTAAAACTTCCAGATAAAATTTTGGTTGACCTTTTGATCTGGAAGAACAAATTCCGAGTGTACTACAAGGGGCCCACCCTAGAAAAGATAATTCCTGAGGTTTTTAGGGGGTCCTCCCTCAAAGGTACCTTAATTTTAAAAGTGCTTTATTGCTCAAAAATGCTAACAGTCAGCTGAGCCTTCAGCAAGTCATAATCTTTTTTTTCTGGTTAAGGGTGTTGTCTTGATGTTGATGGAGGTTGACTGTTCAGGGTGGAGACTGCTGAAGGTTGGGGTCACTGAGGGAATTTCTTAAAATAAGACAATGAAGTTTGCCACATCTATCAATACTTCCTTTCATGAAAGATTTCTCTATAGCAGTCAATGTTGTTCGATACCATTTTACCCACATAGAACTTCTTTCAAAATTGGAGTCAATCCTCTCAAATTCGGACACTGCTTTATCAACTATGTTTATGTAATACTCTAAATCTTTCATTGTTATTTTAACAATGTTCACAGCATCTTCACCAGGAGTAGTTTCCATCTCAAGAAACAACTTCCTTTGCTTATCTATAAGAGGCAACTTCTCATCCATTAAATTTTTACTAAGAGCTTAAAGCAATTCAGTGCCATCTTTAGGCTCCACTTCTAATTCTAGTTCTATTGCTATTTCCAGCACATCTGCAGTTACGTCCTCCACTGAAATCTTAAAAACACCTGAAAGTCATCCATGAGGATTGGAATCAACTTTCCAAGTTTGGTGTTGATATTTTGATCTTGCCCCATGAATTGCAAATGGTCTTAATGGCATCTAGATTGAGGAATCCTTTTCAGATGGTTTTCAATTTACTCTGCCCAGATCTGTCAGAGGAGTCACTGTAGCAGCTACAGCCTTACAATATATATATATATATTTTTTTTTTTTTCTTTCTTTCTTTTTCCCTTTTACCTAGGGGTCTCATTCTGTTGCCCAAGCTGAATTGCAGTGGCAACGATCATGGCTGAAGGGATCTTTGTTCCTTGGTCTCCTAAGTAGTAAGCAGCTGGGACCATAGATGCACACCAGCATGCCCAGCTAATTTTTTATTTTATTTTTAGAGATGAGGTCTTGCTATGTTGTCCAGGCTGGTCTCGAACTCCTGGGCTCAAGCAATCATCTGCCTCAGCCTCCCAAAGTGCTGGGATTGGCGTGAACCACCACACCTGACCCAAAATGTATTTCTTAAGTAATAATACTTGAAAATCAGCCGGGCTCGGTGGCTCAGCCTGTAATCCCGCACCTTTGGGAGGGTGA
>NW_007245047.1:262488-292782 GCF_000164805.1 Carlito syrichta
GCATAAGTGGTCCGTATGATGTCCTGTGCATTCATAAGCAGTGTGCAAGAATGTATGGTGTATGCATAAATGGTGCACATGATGTCCTGTGCATTCATACGCAGTTTACGTGGTGTCGTATGTGTGCTTAAGCGGGCAGCGAGACCTCATCTCTACAACAAATAAAAAAATCAGCCGGGCGTGGTAGCGCATGCCTGTAATTCTGGCCACTTGGAAGGCTGAGGTGGAGGGATCGCCGGAGCCCAGCAGGTCGAGGCTGCGGTGGCTGGGAGTGGCCACTGCACTCCAGTCTTGATTCATGGGCTACAGAATTGATGTTGTGTCATCAGGCATGAAAACAGGATTCACCTCCATATATAACTCCATCAGGGCTCTTGGATGGCCAGGTGCATTGACAATATGCAGTACATTTTTTAAAGGAATCTGTTTTTTTTTTTAGATCCATAGATCTCAATAGTGGACTTAAAATAATTAGTAAACCAAACTGTAAATAGATGTGCTGTCATCCAGGGGTTTTTTTTGTTCAATTTACAGAGCACAGGAAGAGTAGATTTAGCTTAATTCATAAGAACTGGCACAAGCATTAGATTCAACTTAAAGTCATAAGTTGCATTATCCCTTAACAAGAGAGTCAGTCTATCTTTTGAAGCTTTGAAGCCAAGCACTGACTTCTCTTTTGTAGCTATAATAGTCCTAGATGACATCTTCTTCCAATAGAAGTATGTTTCACCTACATTGAAAATCTGTTGCTTTAATGTAGCCACTATTGGCAATTATTTTAACTAGATCTTCTGGATAATCTGCTACAGCTTTTACATCAATATTTGCTGCTTCACTTGCACTTTTGCGTTATGAAGATGGATTCTTTTCTTCAACTTCACAAACCAACCACTGCTAGCTAACTAACTTTTCTTCTGCAGCTTCCTCACCTCTCTCAGACTTCATAGAATTGAAGGGTTAAGACCTTGCTCTGGATTATATTTTGGTTAAAGGGAATGCTTTAGTGGTTTGGTCTTCTATTCAGATCATTAAAACTTTTTCCATATCAGCAATAAGGCTATTTTGCTTTCTTATCATTCATGTGTAGTATCACTATAAATTCATGTGTGGTATCACTCAATATTCATGTGTAGTATCACTGAAGTATCACTATAAATTTTCTTCATAAACTTTTATTTTTCATTCACAATTTGGTTAACTGGAACAAGAGGTCTGGTTTTTCTTTTCTTTTCTTTTTAAAATTTTTTTAATTTTAAAGATGTGGAGTACAATTCAGGGCTAGGTATACAAATGTTTATACTGCAGATACCCTTGTTGATGAGGTGTGCCCCCACCTCCCCTGGCAGTTTCCCTTTCTTATAGTCTTATGATAATAGTTCAAGGTTCGTTTATGAGTGAGAACATGTGGTACTCAGTTCTCTGTTTCTGCAATAGATCACTTAGTATTATAGACTCCAAGTCCATTCAAGTTGCTGCAAAGTTCATAATTTTGCCCATTATGACTGCATAATATTCCATTGTGTATATGTATCACATTTTAAAAAATCTAGTCCTCTTTCAATGGGCAGCACGGTTGCTTTTATGTTTTAGCTATTGTGAATAATGCTGCAGTAAACATGTGTGTGCAGGTATCTTTTTCATAGAGTGATTTGAGTTCCTCTGGGTATATTCTCAGTAGGGAGATTGTGGGGTCATATGGAAGGTAGAATTTTAGATCTTAAGAATTGCCACACTGTTTTCCACAGAGGTTTTACTGGTTTACACTCCCACCAACAGTGTAGAAGTGTTCCTTTTTCCCTGCATCCTCTCCAACATCTGTTGTATTTTGAGTTATCCATGATGGCCATCCTGACTGGAGTTAGGTGGTATCTCAGTGTGGTTTTAATTTGGTTTCTTTGATGACTATTGAGTCTGGGAAAAAATATTTGCCAACTGTATATCTGAAAAAAGTTCTAACATCTAGAATCTACAAGGAACACAAATGTGCCAAAAAGAAAAAAACCAAACAGCAACATTACCAAGTGGGCAAAAGATATGAATAGACACTTCTCAAGAAAAAGGCATATGAGCAGTCAACAAATACATGAGGTCTAGCTTTCAGTCTGTCCTGGCTTTGGATATGCCTTGGTCACTAAGCTTAATCATTTCTAGCTTATTTTTTTTGAAAGTAGGATTCATTAAGAAGACAGAAAAGCTCCCACAGTACGAGGGGGACCTGAAAGAGACTGCTCCATTTCTAGCTTTTGATTTGAAGTGAGAGATGTATGCTTCTTCCTTTTACGTGAATACTTTAAGCCAGTTTTCAGGTTATTAACTGGCCTAATTTTAATATTGTTGAGTCTCAGGCAATAGGGAACCCAAGGAGAGAAAGAGAGATGGGGGAACAAAGAGTCGGTGGAGCAGTTAGAACTTAATGGATTAAGTTTGCCATCTCGTATGGGTATGATTCGTGGAGTCCCCCCCAAATGTCAATAGTGACATTGATGATTACTGATCAAAGATCTTCAAAACAGAGATAATAATCATGAAAAAATATGTAATGCCATAAGAGTTACAAACATGTGGTAATGGTACATAAAATGAGCACATGCTGTTGGGAAAATGGCGCCTATAGACTTGCTATATACAGTGTTGTCACAAAACCTCAATTTGTAAAAACTATATCTATGAAACACAATTAAGGAAAATACACAAGTTATGCCTATAAAGAAAACTAAACCATGCCTGGACAAATGATAAGAGAATGTCATGATTAAGCCAGTTTTATGCATCTGAGTCTCCAAAAAAGTGACAAGGTGTGTTGACAGCTTTATTATGAGGATCCCTCCTCCCATATCTAAGGAAGGGAAAAGACAATTTCTAATTTCTAGCCTGAGAAGTTGGGTGGATAATGATACCATTTATAGACATGAGCAGATGGGGAGGAGCAGGTATGGAGAAAGAACAAAGAAGCAATATTTCCATGGTGGATATGTTTCAGAAGAAATATCTATAAGGCATCCATATGGTGATGGCCAGAAGAAGCTGTTTATTATTCTAAAACTCAGAGGAAAAATTTGGGTTGCGTATATAGCTTGGTTGCCTTTAACTTTGTAATAGCTTCTTGTGACTATGGTAACAAATTACAACAGATTTGGTAGTTTAGAACAACAAAAGTTTTTCTCTGTTCTGGAGACCACATGTTGGAAGTTAAGGCCAAAATCAGCAAGAGCGTGCTGTACTGCTCCTCTTCTGGCTTCTGGTGGCTACAGCATTCTTTAACTTGTGGCTACAGTAGTCCAAACATTTGCCTCTGTGGTTACATTGCCTTCTCCTTTTCTGTATGTCCTAAATCTTCCTCTGCTTTCCTTTTATAGAGACACATATGCTTGCATTTAGAACCCACTTGCAGAATCCAGGATAATCTCACCATCTGAAGATTCTTAATTAAATCATATTAAATCATACCTGCAACATTCATTTTCTCCATAGAAGGTAACATTCACAGGTTCCAGAGATTAGGACACAAATAGCTTTTGGAGAGGCTATAATTTAATCTACCATAAACATGCAGAGAGGGGTTAAAATGTTGGGATCTTCAGGGTAGAATAAGGAAAAAATAAAGAAAAATATTCAGAATAAAAATGTGGGAAATGTCAATATTTATAGTTTGTATTGAGACAGAATCTGTAAAGGAGATTAAGAAAGGTGTTTTATAGAGACAAGAAGAAAATTAGACAAAGTTGCTATTATGAAATGCCAGAGAAACAAGTGTTTAAAGGAGTAAATAACTAGGTGGAATATGATAAGGACAGAAAGATGTCCAGTGGATTTAGCATCATGGTTAAAAGCTGTTTTTGTTGAGTGATGGGAGCACAGTCACACTGAATTAGGATGACAGAACAAATATGAGGAAGTAGAGAAGTCAAGAGGAGCAGTTTGCTCTGAATAGGGGCAGAGAAATGGTTTGGATGGACTAGACAAAGGGTTCTGGTGGAGGTTTGTTTGCATGATTTTTAGGACTGGAAGTACCAGAGCAAGTTGAAAGACAGAAGGGGTAACCACTTAGAGAGGGAGATATTGTCATCTCAGCTGAGAGGAGGCTGGCTGAGCTGGGGATTGGGCCCGGGACCCAGTGCTTTCACAGAGGAATTTGCAATAAAAAGAAACTCTTACTTCATTGTCTTAGGAGGAAAGAAGGTATAAATGTTTGCAGAATAGAAGGTGAGTAGATAAGAAAGAACCACTCTAGTGGTGTCCATTTTCCAAAGCAAGAATAAAACTTGGAGAAAAAAGCTGATGTAGAATTTGAAGAGAGGGGAAATTATAAAATCCTTATTTTGAAAAGCAGGGGATGAAGTTTATTCTATAAAAATTGTAGGATTTCTGAACCATGTTGAGAGCCCATCTGAGATCTGAGATAAGAATATTTAAAGTAAAACCAATCTGCTGCATTAGATCTTTTTTATTCAGGTACCAAACTCAAGAGATGAGTTTGAATATATTCAAGGCTGGAAATTCAAGGTACACCTGCACATTGTGTGAGCTTTGACTTTATCTCTACCCTGGATTCAAATTCGGGCTACTTCACTAACTGGCTTTGAGTCCTTAGAGTTATTTAATTTGCCAGTGTCTCAGTTTCTCCACCTGTGTAATGGATATCACATTAGTGTCTACCTTATCAGGTTGTTAGGAGGATTCAATTATTAAATGATATAAAGTACTTAAAACAGAATCAGATGTAACAAGTGCTCAATGAATGTTAGCTAATAATTTCTATAATATGAAGTATATGATACAAACTTAACAAGCTATGTGTTTCTACCCATAAAAAGCAAAACAAGTTTGAAAAACTATAACTCATAATTATACGTATGATTGGATTAAAGCATGATTTTTAGGGATCTTTATTTTTAAGAACCATTCAGAACTATAAAATTCCATAGTTTTTGTAAAGTCAATTTTTTACAGATTTTCTAAAATCAGTCACAATTTGCACAGATTAAAGCTAAATGATAAATTCAGTCTGGAAATGAGAACTCATTTGTGTACAGTTCCCCTCAAATTTTAGAGTCTAGAAGATTTCATAAGTTCCATAATTTTATTCATTTGTATTTTCTGCAAAGAATTTTCTTGGGCCAATAATGTCAGTTAAATGTGCAATACTTTTAAAACACACAGACTTAAAACAATCAACTGATATTACTGATTATTTGTGTAACATTTCAAAATACTTCCACACTAAATTCAATTCAACAAGTAAACACTTTGTGTTTTAACCATGCAATGGCCCATGAGAAGCATCATAAGGTACAACAGATGGGAAAGGCACAGTTTTGTGATTTTTTCAGGTATTATATTTGATTCTTGACATTTTTAAGAGATAAAAGACAAGTATGCTTTAACCATTTCATAAACAAGGAGACCAAGATTTTATTTTATTTTTTAAAATTTTATTTTATTATAAAGATGTGGGGTGCAAGTAAGGATTAACTACACAAGTAGGCTGCATGCAAGTGAAGTTTGGGCCTCCAACTGGCCCTCACTTCCCCTGATTTGAGACCAGGTGCCCTTTGTGTTGTTATGTGCTTCCCCCTTCTTCCCTCTCTCCCCTGGCATTGCCCAGTGACTGCTGATCTCTCCCTTGTGCTAACATAATTAATGTTCATGGCTCACTTTTGAGTGAGAACATGTAGTATTCAGTTCTTTGTTTCTGTGATAGACCATTAAGTATGATGATCTCCAGCTCCATCCCATTTGCTGCAAAGTCCATGATTTTGTTCTTCTTCATGGCTGCATAATACTCCATCAAGAATATGTACCACATTATCTTGATCTAGTCCACTTTTAATGAGCAGTAGGGTTGGTTCCATGTTTTTGCTACTATGAATAGTACAGCTATAAACATACATGTGGAGTTGGTTTTTTTTTTTGTAGAAAAATGTATGTTCCTCTGGGTATATTCCAAGGAGAGGGATTGCTGGATTGTATGAAAGGTCAATTTTTATTTCTTTTAGGAATTGCCACACTGCTTTCCATAGAGGTTGAACTAGCTTGCACTCCCACCAACAGTATAGAAGTGTTTCCTTTTCTCCACACCCACAATAGCATCTGTTGTTTTTTGATTTATTAATGATGGCCATTATTGCTAGAGTTAGGCTCTCCTTGTAGTTTTGGTTTTTCTGATGATTTGTGAGACTAAGCATTTTTTCATATATCTGCTGGCTACTTGTATATCTTCTTTTGGAAAGTGTCTATTTATGTCCTTTGCCTACTTTTTAATAGGATTTTTTTTTCTTTTAGTTCATTTGAGTTCCTTGTAGATCCTGGATGTTAGACCTTTGTCAGACACATAATTAGCACATAATTTTTCCCATTCTGTGGGTTTTCTCTTTACTCTCTTGATGGTTTCTTTTGCTGTGCAAAATCTTTTCAGTTTGATGAAGTCCCACTTGTTCATCTTAGCTCTTATGGCATTCACTTTTGGGGATTTGGTCAACAATTTGTTGCCTACTCCAATGTACACAAGAGTGTTTCCTATGTTTTCTTCTAGCATTCTTATAGCTTGATATTTTCTGTTTAGGTATTTGATAATTTTTGAGTCTATTTTTGCATATGGTGATAGATAAGGGTCCAATTTCATTCTTCTGCAAGTGGTCACCCAGTTTTCCCAGTACTGTTTGCTAATTATGGCCTCCTTTCCCCAGTGGTTGTCATTGGTGGCTTTGTAGAAGATGAGTTGGTTGAGAGACTGAGTTTTTGCTTCCAGAATCTCTGTCCTGTTCCATTGATCTATATGCCTAATCTTGTACCAATATCAGGCTATTTTTGTTATTGTAGTTTTGTAAAGTTTAAAGTCTGGAAGTGTGATACCTTTCACTTTGTTCCTTTTGCTGAGGATTGTTTTGGCTATCAGTGTTATTTTTTGTTTCCATATGAATTTTTGTATTGTCATTTCTAGGTCTGAGAATAATAACAGTAGTAATTTGATATGTATTGCATTGAATCTGTAGAATGTCTTGGGTAGAATGGACATCTTGACAATATTGATTCTTCTGATCCATGAAAAGATTATCAGAGGTTAGTACAACAACCTGTATGCAAATAAACTAGAAAACCTAAAAGAAATGGAGCACTTTCTGATATCACATAACCTCCCAAGGCTAAAACAAGAAGAAACTGAAACTCTAAATAGATCAATAACAATCTAGGAAATTGACTCAGTCATAAGAAATCTACCCACCAAGAAAAATCCCTGGACCCAATGGCTTCCCAGCTGGATTCTACAAGACATACAAGGAGGAGCTGATACCAATCTTATTGAAAGTATTCCAGGTAATCAAGAAAGTTGGAATGCTCCCCAACTCATTTTATGAAGTCAACATCGTACTGATACCCAAACCTGGCAAAGACCCAACAAGGAAAGAGAATTACAGTCCAATCTCCTTGATGAATATAGATGCAAAAATTCTGAACAAGATTCTAGCAAATTGGAGCCAACATCGCATCTCAAGGATCATCCACCATGACCAAGTGAATTTCATTCCTGGGATGCAGGACTGACATTCGCAAGACCACAAACATAATTTAGCACACCAACAGATGTAAAACCAAGAACCACATGATGATATCATTAGAGCAGAAAAAGTAGTCAGCAAAGTCCAGAATCCCTTTTTGATTAAAAACCAAGTGTCTAGGCATAGAAGGATCATTTCTCAAAAAAGCAAAAGCCATCTATGATAAACCCATAGCCAACGTTTTGTTCAATGGGCACAAATTGGAAGCATTTCCCTTAAGAATGGGAAGAAGAGATGACCACTCTCATCCCTCTTATTCAACATAGTGTTGAAAGTCCTAGACAGAGCAATCAGGTAAGAGAAGAAAATCAAGTGTGTCCAAATACAAAAAAGGAAGTTAAGCTATCCCTCTTTTTGAATGATATGATTCTGTATCTTGAAAACCCTGGGGAGTCTGTCAAAAACCTCTTCACACTGTTAATCAACTTTGGTAAAGTCTTGGGGTACAAAATTAATGTGCAAAAGATAACTGCATTTCTATACACCAGTAACAAGCAGAGCACCAAATAAAAAGCACAATCCCATTCACAATAGCCACACACACACAAAATAAAATATCTCAGCAACCACCTAACCAGAGAAGTCACAGATCTTTACAATGAGAACTACAAAACACTGCTCAAAGATATCAAGGATTACACAAACAAATGGAAAAACATTCCATGCTCATGGATTGGAAGAAACAAGATTTTAAAATAGAAAATGTATAGTTTTACAAGGGGAGATGTTGATCAAAGGGTACAAAGTTTCAGTTAGGGTGAATAAGTTCAGTAGACTTAGTATTATACCATGGTGACTACAGCATATAGTTAATAAAACTTTTTCATGTACTTGAAATTTGCTGAGATAGTAGATCTCATGTTCTTAAGAACCACACACAAAAAAACAACTATGTGAGATGATATATAGATAAATTAGCTTTATTGTGGTAATCATTTCACAATGCGTACACGTATCAAAACATCATGCTGTACACTATAAATATATACAAATTTTATTTGTCAATTGTACCCCCAAAAAGCTGAAGGAAAGTAGAGAAAATATACCATTTACGGAAAAGATCATGAATCTTAACTAATCACAATCAGATCATTTCAAGCTATTCCCAGAGCTACTATAAAATGTCAGCTGTGAGGATTATCTTGGCTAAACAACTTTAAAAAGAGGAAAGTGTTATTATTATCAGTTCCTGATTCTGCTACTTTTATTGTTAATTCAGAGCAGTATTCCCTACATGAACTTTTAAAATCTTCATTCAAGTACATCCAAAATATATGGCAAAATTTTAATAACATATATTGATTTGAAATGGAATATTTCCTAATGATATAAGGAAGCCAAAATCATGTAGAAACTATATAATGTTGCATAATATATATGTATGTATATATAAAATCGTAACCACCTTTATACTAGGACATTTCTAATTTTTTCCTTCCTTCTCCTATAAAACTATTTTTTTCTCTGATTTTACAATAAGAAAATCTGAAGACCAACTCTGTCCATGTTATATTCTTCACCATAAAATGTTGCCTGAGATGTTACAAACTAAGCAAGCCTAAATATTTGGGTTCTTTGAAGATTTAGTCTTCCTTCTTATGAAAGAAAGCTTAAAGAACAGAATCTGTTAGATAGAAAACAGTGTCCTCTGGATTTGTTTGGTTAAGATGGGAGAAAGAAGTTAATAAGCATTCCTCAGCAAAAAGGACTATAGTAAATCTCTGTCTTAGTTTAAAGCTAAGGGATTTAAGCTAGAAATAACGAATCTAGCTTAATTCTAAATAAGAGAGTTTAATAGATCTATCCACTGACAATGAGATGTATCAATAGTTTTTGCTTGGTTGGCCTAAGAATACCAACTTTATTGCAAGTGGACTTTCTGAAGGTGGGGAAGAATTACAGTCTAGGACTTCACTCCAGAAAAGTAAAAAAGGACTTCCAGCAAGATAGCAATGGGACAAGTAGAACTGTGAGAGTTTCTACAAAAGCAAGTGTCCATAAAGACTCTTTGCCTGAGTGGGTGTGTGCCCATGGGTGAGTAAAAGTCCATCTGAGGGGAGACTTGGGTTCATACACAAGGCACTCTCCTCCGGAGATGACTGCAACCCCCTGCTTCCCTAAGATTGGAGCCACCAGTGTGCAGGATTGTCTGCTGTTCTTGGAGCTCTCCTGAGAAAAGACTGCCAAATACAACTGATTTTCATCATGTGGAGGCTGGACCACACCACCACCTGTGATAGCAAAGTGACTGGGGCTCTAGATTAGTGGAGAGAGAAGTCAGGGAGAGCTGGAGAAGAGCCCCACCAGCAATGCCAGCCAGAGCCATTATCTCTATCCTGGGACCAGGCAGAGACCCACATTGCCCTACTCAACTCCACTCAACCTTCAACCTGGGACCTAGAGGTAATCTCATCAAACTTAGAGAGACAGGCACCCATCCCCCATGGTGGATCAGGCACAGACACATCAGATCTGAGTGGGAGACTCGACAGCAGCAGATCTGGTGAGTCCAGATCTGATCTATCCTCCTCCTACAATAGTCTGTGAGGCATCTGACTTACGCTGAAAGCAACCCTATTACCCAGTGCTGAGAGTAGAGGGGAGGCACTGGAGACTAGAGCTGAAAGAAATTTAAAGTTACAGGAACTGCCTCAGAGTAAGTTTTATTGTTGTTATTGTTGCTTTTGCTTGTTTATTTGCTCTGATTGGTTTTTTGTTTCAGTTTTGTGGGTTTTTTTCCTTTTCTTCTTCTCTCTTTCTGTTTTTGACTATGTTTTTTCTATTTGCTTTGTTTCTGTTATTTTATTCTATTTTTTTAGACTTCCTATTGGTGTGTGGGAATTTTTGAGGAAGAGTACATCAAAAGGGGGTTTTTGTTGCTTTGTGTTTGTATGATTGCTTGTATTTTTTGCTTTTTTAGTCTTTTCTGTCTTTGTTTGTAACATTTTCACTTGTTAGTTGGTAGGCCTGTCCATTTTCCCTCTTATTCGTCTCTCTTTCCACCTTTCTCTCATCCCCTTCCTTCCTTTTTCTATTATTTTCCTTTTTCTTACCTCACTTTGTGTTCAGGGGGCAAACCTATACCCCCACTGCATGGACAGATTGTAGGCAGTAGGAAGTGGGTTTCAGGGGCTCACACTCCTGTCGGTACATGCTGGGATCTGCAGATAGTTTTTGAATCACAGCTCCGCCCACCCCACAATTTAATCTCAAAACTGCAAAAAAGTACAGTCCCCTACCCACAGTCAACCTTCAAGATTGAACAAAGCCAAAGAATTCACATAAAACTGGGCTCAGTGGCTCAGCCTGTAATCCTGCACCTTGGGAGGCTGAGGTGAGTGGATTGCCTGAGCCTGCAGGTTCAAGACCCATCTGGGCAACTTGGTGAGACCTCATCTCTACAATAAATAATAATTTAAAAAAATCAGCCAGATGTGGTAGCCTGTGCCTGTAATTCCAGCTACTCAGAAGGCTAAGGTGGAAGGATCACCAGAGCCCAGCGGGTTGAGGCTGTGGGGGCCAGGAGCCACCACTGCACTCCAGTCTGGGTGACAGAGTGAGACTCCAACTCAAAAAAAGACCCAAAAAACAAAAACAAACAAACAAACAAAAGAATTCACATAAGGATGAATAGGAGATTGAGCAAACAAGTAAAAGCTACCCCCCATCCCGGAACAACAGAATTAAAGAAGAGATTTTATCAAAGGAGGAAGAAAATCCATACAAATGAAGGAAAACCAAAAGAAGAATATGGGTCTCACACAGACCCCTGGAAAGTCAGACACTGATAATACAGACTTTGGAATGCAAACAATGAAGACCCCCAGAATGACTGGTCTCAAACCACTAACCCAGCTGTCATGACATTAATAGAGAGAATAAATAGAATTGAGGAGAGACAAGAGGAAAGAATGAAGGAGTGGCTAACTGAGATAACAATAATAAAGAATACAGTGAATGAAATAAATAACAAACTGATAAGCATGGAAAGCAGACTTAGCCAAGAAGAAGAGCTTGAGGACCAAAATATGGAACTAACCCAACTGTTAAAAACTTAGAAAATAAGCTTAAAAAGGCAGAACAAAACCTTCAAGAGATGAAAGATTATTTCAAGAGGAGGAACCTAAGATTAATTGGAATTTCTGAGGCAGATAGAGAGACAGAGACCACCCTGGAACAAACATTCCATTAGATTATCCAAGAAAACTTCCCTCATTTCATCATTGAGATAACCTCTCAAATGCAAGAGATTCAGAAAACTCTTGCAAGACAACAAATGAGAAGACCAAATCCTGTACACATAGTAATTCACCTACACAAAGTAGGTATATAAGAAAAAATCCTAAAGGCAGCAAGAGAAAAAGGTCAGACTACCTACCGGGAAGACCAATTAGAATAGCAACAGACTTATCTACATAAACACTTCAAGCTAGGAGAGCTTGGAGCCAAATCTTCACAGTTCTCAAAGATAAATAATTTTGACGAAGAATTACCTCCCCAGCTAAGCTAAACTTCATCTGTGATGGAGAATTAAAATCTCTCCCAGACATTCAATCCCTAAGAGCTTATGCTGCCTACAGAGCAGCTCTACAAGAAACACTTAAGAAGGTATTAAACATAGAAGAAAGAAAAAAAAATGACAATGCCCTTCCCTAGAATGCAGGAAAAAGATTGAAAACACACATGAATCGACCCCAAAATCAAAAGAAAGATAGCAAACAAACGAACAGAAGCAACAACCACAAATACCATAAGAACATTGTGACAAGGATAAATTCTCACATCTCAATCAGCCTGAATATAAATGATTAAATGCACCACTGAAAAGACATAGAATTGCAAAATGGATAAAATATCATAAGGCAACAATGTATTGTCTCCAAGAGACTCATTTCACCAGAAAGTACACTCACTGACTCAAAGTAAGAGGATGGGAAAAAAAATTTCAGGTGAATGGAACACAAAAGCAAGCAGGAGTTGCAGTCTTAATATCAAACAAAATACTCTTCAAACTGTCAAAAAATGTAAAAAGATATGAAAGGTCACTAATAATGATAAAAGGTTCAATCCATCGACAAGAAATATCCGTCCAAAACATATATGCACTCAACATAGGAGCAGCAACTTTCTTAAATAGTTTTTAGGTAAACTGAAAAAAGATACTGACTCACACTATCACAGCTGGGGACTTAAACATCCCACTCACAAACTTATACAGATCATCAAGAAAAAAATCAACAAGGAGATCTGGAACCTCAATGTGACACTTGACCAATTGGACTTAGCTGATACCTACAGAACACTCCACCCAATGATCATGGAATATGCATTCTACTCATCACCACATGGAATGTACTTTAAGATCAACCACATCCTCGGCCATAAATCAACCATAAACAAATTCCATAAGATTGAAATACTGCCCTGCACCTTCTCAGATAACAGTGGAATAAAAATTAATATCAACACCAACATGTCCCAGGAATTGTTTAGGATAATGTTGTTTAGTTTACATGTCCCCCCAAACCCACAAAGACATGGAAACTAAACAACATTATCTTAAACAACTCCTGGGTCAACATGGAAATCAAAACAGAGATTAAAAGATACCTCGAAGCAAATGAAAATGAAGAAACATCTTACCAAAATCTGTGGGATGCCATGAAAGCAGTTTTAAGAGGGGAATTCTTATAGCTATGATCACACTGAAGAAAATGGAAAGATCACAAGAAAACATCTGAGGAAGCTGGAAAAGCAAGACCACAAAAACTCTAATTTCATCAGAAAAATTCAGGTCACCAAAATGAAAGCACAAATTCATGATATAGAAGACAAAAAGATAATACAAAAAAATCAATGAAAAAAAAAGCTTGTTCTTTGAAAGGATAAACAAAATTGATGGACCCCTAGCTAGACTGACCAAGAAGAAGAGAGAAAAAGCCCAAATAAACACAATCAGAAATGCAAAATATCAAGTCACAACTGCCCCCAAAGAAATACAAAAGATTATCAGAGACTACTATGTACATTTGCATGGAAACAAACTTGAAAACCTAAAGGAAATGTAGGGCTTTCTGACATCATACAGCCTCTCCAGGTTGAAACAAGAAGATATCTAGACTATAAATAGACCAATAACAATCCAGGAAATTGATTACATCATAAGAAAACTACCAACGGAAAAAAAACTCTGGACAAGATGGCTTTCCAGACTTCTACAAAACATACAAGGAAGAACTGATACCATTCCTATTGAAAGTATTCCAGACAACTGAGAAAGCTGGAACTCTCCCCAAATCATTTTATGAAGCTAACATAACATTGATACCCAAACTAGGTAAAAATCCAACAAAGAAAGCAAACTACAGGCGAATATCCTTTATGAACATAGGCGCTAAAATTCTCAACAAGATTCTACCAAACAGGATGCAGCAACACATGTCAAAAATCATCCACCATAATCAAATAGGATTTATACCCAGAATGAAGGGCTAGTTCAACATTTGTAAGATCATAAACGTAATTAAATGCATCAACAGATGTAAAAACAAAAAGAAAATGATTATATCATTAGACATGGAAAAAAACTTTTGATAAAATCCTGTGCCCCTTCTTGATAAAAATTCTCAAATATCTAGGCATAGATGGAACATACTTCAAAGTAGTAAGAGCCATCTATGAGAAACTCATAGCCAGTATACTGCTAAACAGTCAGAAATTGGAGCCATTTTTCCTAAAAACCAGAACAAGACAAGGCTTTCCACTCTCACCCTTCTTTTCAACATAGTTTCAGAAGTCCTAGCTAGAGCAATCAGATAAGAAAAAGCAATCAGGGATATCCAAATAGAAATTAGGAAGTCAAGTTATCCCTCTTTGCAGATGACATAATGCTATATCTCGAAAACCCAAGAGAATCTGTCAAAAACCTCCTTGCACTGATAAACGACTTTGGCAAAGTCTCAGGGTATAAAATAAATATGCAAAAGACAGTCACATTTCTATACACTCACATTCCAATATTAAACAAACAGAAACCCAAATAAAAAACACAGTCCCATTCACAATAGCCACAAAAAAAGAAAAAGAAATACCTTGGTATCTTCCTAGCCACAGACGTGAAAAACCTTTACAATGAAAACTACAAAACACTGCTCAAAGAAATCACAGATGGCACAAACAAATGGAAAAATATTCCATGCTTATGGATGGGAAGAATCAACATGTTCAGATGTCCATCCTACCCAAGACCATCTACAAATTTAAAGCAATACCCATTAAATTACGAGCAGCATTCTTGTCAGACCTGGAGATAACAAAACTGGAATTCTTATGAAAACATAAACAACCATGAATCACCAAACAATCCTCAGCAAATAAAGAACAAAAACAAAGTGGGAGGTATCACACTCCCAGACTTTAAACTTTATTATAAGCCCACAATAATCAAAGCAGCCTGGTATTGGTACAAGAACCAGCACATAGACCAATGGAACAGGAAAGAGATTCCAGAAGCAAAACCTCAATTTCTCAATCAAGTCGTCTTCGACAAAGCCTCCACCAGCAACCACCTGGGAGAGGAGAACCTATTCAGTAAATGGTGCTGGGAAAACCAGCTGACCACATGCAGAAGATTAAAATAATACCCCTACCTATCACCATACACAAAAATCAACTCTAAATGGATCAAAGACCTATTTGTAAAACCTCAAACTGTAAGAACCTTAGAAAATGCAGGAAATACCCTTTTGGAAATTGGAACTGGCAACCAATTCTTGATCAAAAGCCCAAGTGCCAATGCCATAAGAGGTAAAATAGACAAGTGAAACCTCATCAAACTGACAAGCTTCTGCAAAGCCAAAGAAACCATCAAGAGAGCAGGGAGATAGTCGCAGACTGACAAAAAATATTTGCCAACTGTATGTCTGACAAAGTTCTAACATCTAGAATCTACAAAGAATTCAAATGTGCTGATAAGAAAAAAAAGCAGCCCCATTACAAATTGGGCAAAAGATATGAATAGACACTTCTCAAAATAAGACATACAAGCAGTCAACAGATACATGAAAAAAATGCTCAACCCCACTAGTCATCAAAGAAATGCAAATTAAAGCTACACGGAGATACCACCTAGCTCCTGTCAACATGGTCATCATCAATTATTCAAAAAACAACAGATGGTGGAGAGGAAGGAGCAAAAAAGGAACACTGTTACACTGTTGATGGGAAAGTAAACTAATACAGGCTCTGTGGAAAACAGTGTGGTGATTCCTAAAAGATCTAAAAATCAACCTTCCATAAGACTCCGCAATCCCCTTACTGGGAATATACCCAGAGGAACTCAAATCACTCTATGAAAAAGATACCTGCACACATATGTTTATTGCAGCATTGTTCACAATAGCAAGAACATGGAACCAATTGTACCACCCATCAAAGGAGGACTGAATAAAATAAAAGGACAGTACATATACACAATGGAATATTATGCAGCCATAAAGATGGACACAATCATGTAGTTCACAGCAACCTGAATGGACTTAGCGTATAATACTGAGCGATCTATCATGGAAACAAAGAACTGAGTATCACATGTTCTCACTCATAAGTGGACCTTGAACAAGTATCCTCATACTATAAGAAAAAAGATTGGCAGTAGTGGGAAACTGCCAGGGGAGGGAGGGATGCAGGATTGGCAGTAGTGGGAATCTGCTGGGAGAGGGAGAGGCACACCTCATCAACAAGGGTACCTGCATTTACATACCTAACCCTGAATTGTACCCCACAAATTTAAAAGAAAAGTAAAAGAATTATAGCCAAATACTAGTTATTCATCATTTTGTATTCTGCATCACATAGAGAGAAGTGTTAATTCTTTGATTTTTGTCTATTTGTATAACTTAATAATCATCATAACTGTAGCTTCCCAAGTCTTTGGATTTTCTACATTGTAAAAAGAACACATTTCAGGACTTCCTATTGATTTGTCCAAGAATCTCTAATTTCAAAAATGTATCTATTTTCAACCTGTTTCATCTAGGGAAGACTATTTATCATTATTTTGCAAACTGATATTTAGTAAAACAAATGATTAATTAAATAAGTGACCCTGTTTTTAGTCATTCTGTTCAGTACTACTACCTTCAATAACAGCAAGTTGCAAGCTGATTCATGAAATTTTAAAGTAATTCATGGACAGTGAAATCCCACCTGAACTTAAGAGAATATTTTGTTTTAATAAATACATTTGGTAATGTAAGCAACAGAATCAAAAAGAAATTAAGCAAACCTTAATTATGTATGGCATGAAAAACTTAACCATCATCAACAGCTAGATGTGAGTTACATGCAGCTGTAGTTAAATACTCAGAGGTAAGCTTTGAGGCAGTTAAAATTTCTTTTTTTAATTATTTCAATTTTCCTGTAGAGATTTGAGTAGCACACAGAGAAACTCAGGAGCTACAATTTAGAAGGTGAGTACTTCTATAATAATAAAAGAAAGGATGTTTAATACATACTTAGGGAAACAGTTAACCACTACTGTACTATTTATGCTGTCAGGAGTGATTCATTGGCACCTGATGCCTGACACCTGCTTGAATGATAATAATATTTTTAATCAAAGCATAATCATAAATGCTTTATTAATATTTATTGAATGATTCCAAGTAGTTACATCTTTTAATAACTTTTTATAATGCCCATTCTAAAATGCATTGGCAACCTATTCTTAATAAATGATTCCATAACAAGCTCCTATAATGTTGCTGTAATGCAGCTGTTGTTAATTAAAACTATGAATGCACCTGCTTAATTCATTCATTTAGGTTATTAGTACATAAAACATGTTAAAATGACCAATATAATTTAAAATATAATCATTTCTGGATAAACCTATAGCAACAATGACTTTTCTTCATGCTCATTGATATCTGTAAGCCTTAACTTCTTGAAAATAAAACAAGAGAAAACTTGGGCCACCAAATGTTTGGAGATGTTACTAAATTAATAATGTAAGCACTTTCGTTGGTTTTCTATTCTGCATGTTCTAGATCTGCTTCCTCAAAATAACACAAAAGAACTTAGGAATTATTCGTGCTTGTGATTTTGGCCTTTATCTTTTTTCCTAGGGTCCAAAGAGTGCTCAAAAACTTTACAATCCAACATCTTCCTGATCTCACAGAATATTAATTCCAATTGAAGACACACCTTCTCCCAGAAGTCTACCCCTTGATCAAGCTTAAATCAAAGCAGTTGTGTCCCTTGTCCGTTCAGCACCACCTATTTTTGGAACATAGCATGGAATAAGTGATGAAGGGAAAACATCCTTTTCACATTCTAGAAATTTTGGCTTTGATCTCATGGAACTGTTTATTCCCTTCCCCCTTCATTCCCATCACCACAGCCTTTCAAATGGCCTTGTCAGTGCCATAAGGAAAAGAAGATCCAAATAATGGAGATGGAAAACAGAATACTTCCTAATGTAGTTATGAAAAATAATTGCATCTTGGTTAGTATGTGTACTTGCTCAAGCTGCCATAACAAAATACTGTAGAATAGGTAGCTTGAACAATGGAAATTTATTTTCTTACTGTTATGGAGAATGAGGAGTCCAAGATCAAGGTACAGTTTCTGATGAGAGATTCCTGGCTTGAGATGTCTACCTTCTTTCTGTGTCCTCACATGACATGGGGAAGAGGAGGGAACTCTCAGGTGTTTCTTTGTATAGAGTCAAGGGACATTAATCTGATCAGATTATTGTCTCACTTGTTTGAACTAATTTTATTTTTTTATTTTTTTGAGTTGGAGTCTCACTCTGTCACCCAGACTGGAGTGCAGTGGCCATTCCCGGCCAGAGCAGCCTCCACCTACTGGGCTCTGGCGATCCTTCCACCTCAGCCTTCCGAGTAGCTGGAATTACAGGCGCGCACTACCACGCCCGGCTGATTTTTGATTTATTGTAGAGATGAGGTCTCGCCAATTTGCCCAGGTGGGTCTCGAACCCGTGAGCTCAGGCAATCCACTCACCTCAGCCTCCCAAAGGCGCGGGATTACAGGCTGAGCCACCGAGCCTGGCTGAACTAACCTTAATAGCTTTCTGCTATCATCTGAGTGTTCCCTCCAAAACTCATGTTGTAACTTCATTTCCAATGTGGCAGTATTGAGAGGTGCGACCTTCAAGAGGCGATTGGGTCATGAGGGCTCTCCCCTCATGAATAGATTAATCCACGCGTGGATTAATAGATTAATGGTTTATCATGGGAGGAAAACTGATGACTTTATAAGAAGAAAAAGAAAGACCTTATCTAACACAATAGCATTAGACCCCTATACCCCTTGCCGTATTGTACCCGCACCACCTGAGGACACCACAGAGAGTGCTCACAGGCAAGAAGCCTCTCACCAGATGCAGCCACTCAACTTTGGATTACCCAGCCTCCATGACTGTAAGAAATATATTTCTTTACTTTATATAAATTGCCCATGTTCAGGTATTCTGTTATAACAGAATATGGGCTAAGACATCTTACAGATTCTATCTTCAAATACCACCATATCAGGATTTAAAACTTCAACATATGAATTTGGGGAGGGCACAATTCAGTCTATAACGGTATGATTACGATACAGATGCAGATATTACAATACAGATGTAAATAGGTACAGGACACACAAATATTTTATTACTTTCAATGTTTTAACTTGGACATGTCTATCTCCAAGGGATTTTGAAAGTTCGTATACTGGAAGACATATCTTCATTAAAGAAAACAAAATTTTTCAAAATTATATGAGCAATATGTTCCAAATGCATCAAAACCATATCCTGATATTAACAAACTTGCATCTTATCCTGGACAGATTTAGTTACTGGGAACATAATGGTGAACAAGGCAAGAAATGTTTCTGCTTTCACAGAGCTTTCGTCCTAGAATGGAGGGAGACAGTAAATGAAGATATAAATACATATATAAGAAAACATCTGATAATAACTGTTACGAAGAAAAGATGGTACTGCAATAGACAGTGTCATGGGGCTACTGTAGACTGTGTGGTTGAGAACATCAATCTGAGAAGATCATAATATGATGACAAAGAGAAGATGGCTATATGAACAGCATCCCAATAACTCATAATTAGCTAATAGATCAATAAAACTTGGAGGTTGCTTTCATTAGTATTACATTAAAAATATTGTTTATAAATAGGAAAACCAACATTAACCGTCAATGCATTCTTAGGTGTAGAGTCAGCAGTTGAGAAACTTCTCATGGTTCTTTGCAGCCAAGGATCCTAAAAAATGAATTATTTTTTGAAATAATTTAAAATAAACTGTTCTTTTTCTGCTCACCATTGCTATCTTTCAGCTGGACCAAAGGGAGAATTGGTTTTATTTTGCAATGCATTTGGATTGACATATTTGTGTCAATGTACTCACGTGTGTCCACAACTATAGAAATATTGGGTGGTTTGGAAGAACACTGAATGCACAGATTCATTAAAACAGAGACTATATACATACAATTTGCCTCCCTCTAAAAATCAAGTTCTTGACTCAAACTAACATTGTTTTCCCATTGGAAGTCTTCATTAGTGTTTGACCATTTTCATTGAGATATTTAACTTAAAATGTCTAGTTAATAAATTAAATTCCAGACTGGATTTGGGACAGCATGTAGGAAGTAGAAACCCTGGATAATCAGATCTGGACTTCATTTGTAGTATTAAAATGATAAAATTTTGCATTCCCTTTTGGTGAGTGCCTAAGGAGAGCAGAAATCTTGAAAAGGTTCTTAAATTATCCTGGGCTTAGAACAACCAGGTGATTATGGGTTACATATGTTTTATATTTGCTAATAAAAGGGTAAAAATCACCCTGATTGGCATTATGTTCTCATTTGAGACATTTAACACACAAATGAAGGGTTAAAAATAATTAAGCCATGGGTTTATAAAAAAGACAAGGATTGAAAACATGCCCTGTGATAAAGTTGGTATATGTCCACACTGTAGTGGAAAGAGAAACAGAAAATTCAGTACATTCACAGAACAGTCACATTAGGAAATATATATAATTAAAATGATGAGGTTAAGATTAGAGGAAAGGAACCAGATGACTGACTTTTTTTTTCTCTTAAAGACAATAATAAGAGATGAATTCATTTTTTTCACACTTTGCTGTTTATGTTCTTTGATATTCTTTTTGCTAAAGATCTATGAGTTCTTAGGATCTTGGAGTTTATAAAGTAGGAGAAGCAAAGGCAAGGGTATCATTATCCAAAAGTAGCACTGATCATTCAGAAAGAAAAAAAGTTTCTGAATTGCACCTGGATGCATACTGGTTTTAGAATTATATTTCTCAAACAAAATCATTTGAACCATGCTAAGAGATCAAAATTTCAAAAAATCTTAGCATGGCTAAGATTGTTTATTCTACCATCTTTATTCATGCAAAGGAAACTATATTCATGCTATCATTCTTCCCAACATGTATTTTGAATAAAAATACCTTCTCATGCATTTGCTACATACCTGAACTTCAATCTGGAGCATATTTCACATAGTGAGTTGGAGTATCGACATCAAGGTCAAATTAGAATCACTGTCATATGAATCTGGGTGGAATTTATTTAAATTCTTCCTAAGTATCATTTTGAGGTGGATAGAATTAATTTATATTTCTTAATTTATTCTCATTCATTTCTCACTTTGAAATTATTACATGTCCTAAATAATCTTTCTTCCTCCCCTCTACTTATAAATGTATAAAGTCTTTCCATTTTCTACAAAATAAAGTCATAACCCTTTAGTATTGATTGTTAGGCAATTTTGCTTCACAAAATTTTCCATGTTTATCTCCCACTTGAATCTCAACTGCCTCTTTCCTTTCCTCTTTTCTCAGTAGAATGCTACTTGCATTTTTCTAATCTTACATTTTTATTCCAACATGTCTTTACTATGCTGTCTACCATGCCAGTAATATTCTTGCTTTTCTCCTCCTGATTATCTAAGGCTCTTCTCTGACCATTGAAATAGTTTTTGTCTTCCATGCCCAGGTGCAACATTTCCTCTTCCTTGACATATTGCTGATTTTTCTAGGACAAGTACCTAACTCTATCATGCACCTCTATTAAATCACAATGCTATTTATAATAGAGTTATTTGTGCATGTATGCACATGTCTTTCTCCTTTGTCAGACTACATACTCATTTGTGCAACCTCCTTAGGTACTTGGACTATGCCTGGCATGAAGTAGGTAGATAATATCCATTGAATTAAATTGACTTTGAGAATGTTACTGATTTTTTTTTGTCATCTATCCTAATATAGAAAGCAATGGTTACACAGAACAGGAATCAATAGCACTCTTCACAGAAAGAAAAGCTAGACAAAAGCTATTTAAAGTTTTGTAAGTAACAATAGCTTAGCATATTCGTGCTGCAGATTAAGACACAGTTGAATCTTGGAACTCATGAAAATAAATTCTGGAGACTCTCAGAGTATGACTACAATGAAAAGCCTCCAACTACAGAGTGCTTCTTTGTTTAGTTATTAATCAACCATAATAACTATCTGTTAATGAACCTAAACTGTCTTGGTTACTACAAGGATATAGTATTGGTCAAAAATGGATACATAGACCAATGAAAAAAGGATAGCACATCTGGAAATAAAACCATAGACCTTCAACTCATCTTCAACAAAGTCAATAAAAACAAACATTGGGAGAAGAAAACCATGTTTGGCAAAAGGTGGTAGGAAAATTGGCTAACCACATGTAGAAGAATGAAACTGGGCCATTACCTATCACCATATGCAAAAATGTACTCAAAATGGATCAAGAACTTAAATGTGAAACCCCAAACTATAAGAATCTTAGGAGAAGACTTAGGGAACACACTCTTGGATATCAGAGTAGGTAATGAATTCATGGCCAAATCCTCAAAAGCAAATGCAAAAGAAGCTAAAATTGACAGGTGGAATCATATTAAGCTAAAAGTTTTTGCACAGCAAAATAAGTCATGAAGAGAGCGAAGAGACACCATAGAATGGGAAAAATATTTGCAAGCTATGTATCTGACAAAGACCTGACATCCAGGAACTACAAAGAATTCAAATGAATTGATAGGAAAAACAAAAAATAATAAAAACAAAAAAACAAATAATCCCACTAAAACATGGGCAACAGACATGAACAGACACTTCGAAAGAAAGAAAGAAAGAAAGAAAGAAAGAAAGAAAGAAAGAAAGAAAGAAAGAAAGAAAGAAAGAAAGAGAAAAGGAAAAGACACGCAGGCAGGCAGCCAGCAAACATATGGAAAAATGTTCACTAGTTATCAGAGAAATACCAATTAAAACTACAATGAGATACCACTTCACTCTAGTCAGTATGGCTATCATTAAAGTAAAAACAAAAAACAAAAAACAGATATTGGAGAGACTGCAGAGAAAATGCAACACCTCTACACTGTTGGTGGCGATGTAAGCTAGTTCAACTTTTGTGGAAGGCAGTGTGGCATTTTCTCAAATCACTAAAAATTGAGATACTGTAAATTCAGCAATCCCACTTCTGAGAATATACCCAGAAGAACACAAATTGCTCTACCAACAAGACATTTGCACATGTTTGTTCATTAAAGCACTATTAACAACAGCAAAAACCTGGAACCAACTCAGATGTCCATTGGTAGTGGACTGGATAAAGAAAATTTGGTACATATATACAATGGAATTCTACATGGTCATATAGAATAACAAAGTCATACCCTTTGCAGCTACATGGATACAGCTGGAGATCATAATTCTTTTTTTTTTTTTTTTTTTTTGAGTTGGAGTCTCACTCTGTCACCCAGACTGGAGTGTAGTGGCCGCTCCGGCCACTGCAGCCTCAACCTGCTGGGCTCCGGCAATCCTTCCGCCTCAGCCTTCCGAGTAGCCGGAATTACAGGCGCGCACTACTATACCCGGCTGATTTTTTGATTTATTGTAGAGATGAGGTCTCACTGCCCAGGCGGGTCTCGAACCCGCGGGCTCAGGTAATCCACTCACCTCAGCCTCCCAAAGGCATGGGATTACAGGCTGAGCCACCGAGCCCGGCTGAGACCATAATTCTAAGTGAGCTCTCACAGAAACAAAACACTGAATACCGAATGTTTTCCTTATAAATGGGCCCTAAAAATTGAGCATGTGAGCACAAAGACAAGGCACAATGGTAGGGAGGGGGATAAGGAGCACATAACTCATTGGGTATGATGTCTACTACCAGAAGGAAACAGGAATCACTAGAAACTTAAACATTGCCTGCACGCAATTTACTTATGTAGCAAATCCTCACATGTACCTCACAATTCTAAAATAAAAAACAGAAAGTAAAACTATAAAATAAAATAAATTAATGAAGCCAAGTGTCTTCCTAGATGGCAACAACTCTTGGTTATATTTGTGAAAGCAGATTTGATTTTGATTGACTTAGACCTCTCTTTGCACTGTCACAAACACATAGTGGAATGACAAATTGAATGAACAGACTCTCATTGAAAAGCTCTGGACCTTTTACCATAGTTACTTCATTTGTAGAAATGACCATATGTAGAAGACAATCTTGCTCTGTATTGATAAAGCTGTGGTTTTGTTATGGTGTAGGATAGTTTAGTAAAAGGAAGATAGGTCAGGAAGATGATCTTAGACCAGCCCCAGACTAACTTAGGCCCTCTAAGAACACATTGTAATGAGCTTTGTCTTCAGAAGCACTTCATCTTGGATTCTGACTCAGCTGCTTACTACCTTTCAGACACCTTGCAGGGGATTTGCTTCTCTGAGTCTATCTGTCCTCATTGTAAGGTAGGAATTAGGAAAATTCTTTAATAAATAAATCAAAGTTTAATTGAGATACTACCAGAAAAAATAAAGCCCGACACCATGCTTAAGACAAAGGCATTAAATGTTAATCTAAATAAATGTTCAATAATTTTATTTTCATTTTTTATTTGCCCCAATCTTCTTGTTTCCTTATCTATTCATGTACAAATAATATCCTGCTTTGCTCAGAGTGGACAAGATTGAGCAAATGGCTAACAATAAATAGTTGCATCTTCTTTAGAGGACTTCCAAAATTATAATTGCATAGAAGATTTACAGGCACTGAGAAAACAGGACCAGGCATTAACCTGGTCATTTAAGCAGAGGAATAAATTGTTGGAGCATAAAGTGCACCCAGCAGTGGTTCTTTGCAGGCTTGTGTGATGAAAGATTAGAAATAGCTCACATAACACAGAAGGATTTTTATAACCATTTTTCTTACTTATCTACATTCTCAAGAATACACATTCATTAAGCCAACATCACCAACATCAAGCTCAGTCAGCTAAGATACAACATGTAAGGATGTGAGTTATGAACAGAGCTTTCCTCTTACCAAGGAAATCTACTGAAAGGGTCATTGATCACCTCATCCACAAAATGGGAATAACTAACTGCTTAACAGATGCTTGCCTCCAATGGCTATTACCATGGTTACCAGACATTTTGCCAATACATTAAAAAGTGATTGCAAATAAACTCTTGGAACTTATATTTTAAAGGCTTCACTTCACCGTGAGGCTTTCTAGTGACTCAAATTCTCACTGGTTACTGACATTTGATAAATATGTTCCATTGAGATAAAATAAATTACTAAATTCCAAAACTTAAAGTATGCCTGCGACTACTCTATTTTGATCATTAATATCTACACTAAGCTTTTTTGATTAAAAACCAGTTAACTTTATTTTTATTTATTTATTTATTTATTTTGAGTTGGAGTCTCACTCTGTCGCCCAGACCGGAGTGCAGTGGCCGCTCCTGGCCACCGCAGCCTTGACCTGCTGGGCTCCGGCTATCCTTCCACCTCAGCCTTCAAAGTAGCTGGAAATACAGGCACGCGCTACCACGCCTGGCTAATTTTTGATTTATTGTAGAGAAGAGGTCTCGCCAAGTTGCCCAGGCAGGTCTCGAACCCGCAGCCTCAGGCAATCCACTCACCTCAGCCTCCCAAAGTGCGGGATTACAGGCTGAGCCACCGAGCCCGGCTAAACCAGTTAACTTTAAGTGAAAAGATAGCTTGATTCATGAATTCATGTTCTAAGGTTGAGTGCATTTAAAGTTATTAACGTAATATCATTTTTGCAAAGACATAGAATACAAAAGAAGCCCTGTGAAAGTCTGCAGTTTTGGCAAAGACATTGAACATTTGTTCAATTTACTACATTTTTTTGTTTTTTTTTACAAAATATGCAAGTTAGTGAACCTAAGCTGATTGTTCTTAGTAATTGCGTTTATACTATGGAAGAGTATCACTCTTTGTGTATCAAATTTCTTAACTACTATCTTGAGCTAGTTTCTGTATTTCAATATTTAGAAAAAAAATATTTCAGAGGGGAATTTGAACTTGTAACAGTCTCTGGTTCCATCATCATCTGATGTCTTAATCATGAATAAAATCATCATTTAAATCAGCCTCCTGTGGATGGTTAGACAATGTAGCTGATGAACCAGGATTAGGAACCTTTGAAAAATGGGCAGTAAAAGCCACGGAATGTTTCACTCCCAATTAATAAATTAACCAACAAACCAATGACAATCTCTTTAGTACTTCAGATGATTGATTTCTCCCTACTGTCCATGGTTAGTTTTCCTTTGGAACAGCGAATTCTGTTTCTCATTTTGGGAAGGGATTGGACAAGGAGATGCAAATAGATTAGTTCATATCTCCCACATCCCCCATGTTTTTGCTTATAAAAAATAGCATTTAGGGAAGCCAGTCTGTTCTTGAGTTGTGTTTTTCAAGCCACTGTGTTATTGAATTGTGTTTTTCAAACTCAGTTCTGTCACCCATTAGCAAGTTGGGAAATCCATTTAATGAGTTATGCCAAGCATGTAATCTGTATTTCCTTATGTGGGTTGCCTTAAAAAATGTTTGAAGCTACTGGTTAAGTTATTCATATATTGGGTTAAAAATTGGCATTAAGGCAGCATTTTTTTGACTTGTCAAATTTCCACCATGTTAAATTATTAAGAGAGAATTCAGGATAAATAGATCATCTGCTATCTTCTACGATCTTAAAAAAATAAATAAATCTGCAGTAGCTCTTCAAATTGTCAGTTGCCCTCTAAGGCAGTCTGATCTTGGACATACAACCAACCTTTCCCACTAGTACCTAGCATTCAGCATACCTCTGACTATTAAATGGATGCTGTAATTTCCTATTTGCAAGAAATCCAAAAGGTAGTAGGAGGATCTAGGTTTGATGAGATCAAAACTTCACAATTTAGAGTGCTATCTTTAAAGAAAAAAATATAAAACTAAAAATATAAAATTAGGTATGAAAAAGAATAGTTATACAGAATAAGAAAAAAATCACAACCAATTCCTACAACCTTGGAGATTTAGGTCTCTTTCTTCTGAGATCTCTTTAGGCAGTTTACCAGAAATGTTTACATAGAAGTGTCTCCTGATTATAAGCAGGCTTTCTCTTCTGTCCTGAAACTCTTAGAAACTTCCAGAAGTCACAAGAGACCTTGAACCTTAAAGCTTCATGCACACATGTTAAATACTTCTCTGGCATAAAAAATAAAGAAATAAATGAATAAGAGCATACCAATGGCTGAAAGATGAGACTGTGTAGGCTTCATGCTTAGAGTAAGGCCCTGAATTTGATAGCCTGAGATGAGTCTGGCTCTGTTACTTATTAAGCTGAGAATTTGAACAAGTTTCTTAATCTCACTACACCTTGGTTTCCTTCTTTCAAAAATGGAAGTATGGATATTATCTGCCTTAAAGAACCACAAATGGGATGCATGTGAAACATCTAGAACAATGCTAGGCACATAGTATGTGCTCAATGAATGCTTGTCATTGGTTTGTAGAAATGTGTAGCCAAGATCAGATAATTTGTATTCCAGGCCCCATTCTTAGTTTTTATAGATTTTCTTCTATATTGTGAGATAATGTCTACTCCACAGGGAAAACATGTGACAATATGAATGAATTACTTAGAGATCCTTGGAAGAAAATATGTACACACACACACACACACACACACACACACACACACACACACACACACACGATGTAGTGGATGAGTATAGGTAAAATTAGAACAATATTGGCAGCCACTAAATAGAGTATATTGATAAGATAAGCATCTTTTACACTGTAATTAAATGACCAGTTACATAATTTTCATGCATGTGAAAACTCAATTCATTGGAGGCAAAATGAATTTTCTAATATCATTGGTAACAAAATTAGGATTTCTCGTACTCTAGAAATGTGTGTGTGTGTGTGTGTGTGTGTGTGTGTGTGTGTGTGTGTTTGTGAAAGAGAGAGAGGAGAAAGACTTTTAGATTTATGAGGGAAAGAAAAAGAGTCTACTTCCATTTACTCTAGTTCTCCAATCATGTGCATTTCTTGTTCTATTAATAAACAATACTTTTCTAATTCCTCTTTTTAATTAATAAAGCATCTAAGTTAGAATGTACATGTATCTGCTCTTCACATTTCACTTATAGGAAAAATATATACTCATAAAAATTGAAAGGCATAAACAGCCAACACCGAAATTAGCAATTGATTCTTTACCGGATTTCTCTAAGAAATCGTTTTCATAAACTGTGTAACAAACATTAAAATTGTCACAGTAAATATGATCAACTATATTCAAATATACTCCATTATAGTCTCTTACCTAGACAGAAGAACACGAAGCAAGTGGAACCTGAATGTTTGAAAATTCCTTAGTCCCAGAAAGTCCCAGAGGCATCACCTACCTGCATTGATGAAGGTCAAAATTCAATAGAAAGAGATTCTGAAAGACTCTCCTGCCAAGATTCTTTTCCTCTAACTGGACCTGATTAGAAAATTTCTATTTACCAGGGGACAAGCCTATATTATAATTGCAATTTCTGCAGTTATAAATGGTACTTGAAATGAGTATTCTTATCAGAGTTTATGACCTTTTGAATTATAGCTGAGAGAGAAGCCCTGCAAGCCATGGCCTCAGTCTCAATTTGTGGCAAAGCTGAGTTTATAGCAATGTCTACTGGGTTTGGAATTAGGTATTTCCTTTCATTTTATCACCCCTAGCTATGACTGTTTGGGAAAAGACAAAATAACTTAGAAAAATGCTATTTTAAACAGCAATGAAAAGTGAGGTTTTATTTATTTATTTATTTTTAATTTCAAGGTTGTGGGGTACAACCACAAGAGAATTTGCTACATAAGGAAGTTTCAGGAAGGCGAAGTTTGGGCTTCTACAGGCCCTTCCTCCCCCGATTGTGGACCAAGTACCCAGTGTGTTGACACGTGTCTCCCTCTCTCCTTCCTCTCTCCCTCCCCTAACAGTGTCCAGCATCTGCCAATCCCAACCCTTTTCTTCTGTGATTAGTGATCAGGGTCCATTTATTAGTGAAAAATCAGTATTGAGTATTTGTTTCTGTGATCGTTCAAAAGGTGAGGTTTGGTCCTATAAAATATCTTCCCATTGAAATTTATCTTTGCTGGTCGGGTAATTGAAGGCAGAATTTACTGTATTCAGAGTTTTGACTGAGAATAAAAGAGAATAGAAGGTAAGATACAGTATATGTGTGCATATCATTTTGGTAGAACACATGATCTCTGGGTATAAAACAGTTCAATAACAAAATCTCCTATTGATGCTTCTGGGCGGGAGAGACTAACTTGAAGTGCTACAGAAAATAAACAGAATCTTTAAAGTGGCACTGAATCTAGAACTACCTTTCTTCCAGCCAACATTCACAAAAATATATGGGATGCTGTCAACATCTATACTCTAAGTTTCTTGACATAGGCTTTGGGCTTCATTTAACGTTATGCCTTAAGCTTCACAAAATTGCTAGCACAGACTGAGATTTTAATAAATAATAATTTGTGTGAATTTGAGACAGTATGAACAAATGGAAAAGGTTGTATGTGTGTATGTATGCATTACTGAAAGAACACCATTTAACTGTGGCCAGCCACATTTCCATGAAGACAGAAAATCACCAATGCAGATCTTTAGTTTCAGTAAGAAATATGGAGTAATGTAGTCACATAAATATAAAGCAGTAGATAAATATTACCCTGAGAGGAAGGGGAAAGTTTTTTTGTTTTTTTTTTGCAATCAACACTTGAAAAGGAAAACATAGTAGGCATATTGCACAGAACCCAAAGAAATATCTGGGAGAAGAGTTTATCTGGCCTATTCACCTTCATGGTTTAAACTCAAGGATGGATTAAAATATTCCCAAATGTTTTGAAATGATTAAAAAGGTCACAAAGAAGATAATTTGAGACACAGGGAAGTAATAACTATAGGGGAAGCATTTAAAAACTTCTCCCTGAAGAACACAAATCACTCTATAAAAAAGATACCTGCACACGTATGTTTATCGCAGCATTGTTCACAATAGCAAGAACCTGGAAACAACCATGCTGCCCATCAAAAGAGGACTGGATTAAAAAAATGTGGTACATATACACGATGGAATACTACGCAGCCATAAAAAAGAACAAAATCATGAATTTCGCTGCAACCTGGATGGAACTAGAGTCTATAATACTGAGTGACCTCTCACAAAAACAAAAATCCGAATATCACATGTTCTCACTCATATAATGGACCTTGAACATCCAATGCAATACTATGAGAAAATGACGGATGGTACTGGGAAACTATGGGGGGGAGGGGGATGGGATTT
>NW_007245047.1:292830-303635 GCF_000164805.1 Carlito syrichta
AAAAAAAAAAAAAAAAAAAAAAAAAAAAAAAAAAAAAAAAAAAAAACTTCTCCCCAAAATTAAGAATGGAGGCAGAAACACACACTAGGAGAAAAATAAATTTAAGAAACGAAAGTGTGCCGTTGTTATGACTATCTAGTTCACCTTTATTATGACTATTACTATTATTATTTCCGTTACTATTATTTCAACAAATCTAAAATGTGATCGAAACCAGATGCACTGAGGGGAAGTAAAGCCACTGCTAAAGATAATTAAGAAGCTCACAGTGTAAAAAGGTGTTCTCATCATGTTTCAAAGAGAATCTGAGAAAAATTGCCTTAATCAGATTAAAATAGGCAAATTTAACAGGCTCAAATATTAAATCATATATATGCCCAATTTTCCTTACTGTTGAGTTTTGCCTAATAGGCAAAGCCCAGAGTGCAGATCAAATTGACTGTAAAGTTCAATATTCTTAAGATTTGATAAAATTTGAAAAAATCTTATAAGCATTTTTATTTTCAAATTAATCAGTAAATCAAAATAATAATGAATAAAAAAGGATTTCTTCATAAAAAACTTCTAGTGATTGCTAAAATTGAAATAATATCCATCAATTTGTCATTTACATGCCTATTTGCGTGGCTAATGGAATGACTCTTAGGTTCCCTCTGCATTTTTCCAACAAGAGACTTGTCTTGGCTTACTTCATACCAATAACATTATTCCTTTCTTTTTCCTCATTCTTTAGCACCTAAAGTTTTGAATTTTGTTTTTACCATGTGAGATTTCATTTAAATTAAGAGAGTTCTCAGCTTCCTCTTCCCAAGCCCTAATAACAATACCACCTTCAGTTTAGGAATAGTGTCTATGACTATTTTGTCCTTGTCCTAGAATATGAAATATTTAACTATATTTAATAAGTAAACTATGACTACTGCAAGGTTTTGATTAAATACAAAATCTCAATATATAGGTGATTACATACTACTTATATTTTAATTACATATAGAGAGTGAATGTGCCCAGAAGTATAAGACCTGAAATTTTATTTTAAGGATATTTTGTTCTTTTGTAAAATTTTGATTTATTAGGCAATACTTTGGTAGCTTGCATAGAGTTATATAAATAATTATAAAGTAATATAAAATAAAAACTTTATAAGAGGATAAAATTTTTCACAATAAAATAAATTGTGAAGAGCTATGACTGTTTGGGAAAAGACAAAATAACTAAGAAAAATGCTATTTTAGGCAGCAAAGTGAGATGTTATTTATTTATTTATTTATTTATTTATTTTTAATTTCAAAGTTGTGGGGTACAAGTGAGAATTTACTACATAAGAAAGTTTCATGAAGGTGAAGTTTGGGCTTCTACTGGTCCTCCCTGCCCCGATAGTACCCAGTGTGTTGTCACATGCCTCCTTCCCTCCTTCCTCTCTCCCTCCTCTAATGGTGTCCAGCATCTGCCAATCCCACCCCTGTGCCCATGTGATTAGTGATCATGCTTCATTTTTTAGTGAAAAATCAGTATTTAGTTATTTTTTTCTGTGATAGTTCACTTAGTATGATAGTCTCCATCAGCATCCATATTGTTGCAAAGGCCATAATTTTGTTCTTAATGTCTACATAATATTCCATCATGTATGCACCACATTTTCTTTATCTAGTTCATTTTTGATGGGCATCTGGGTTGGTATCATGTTTTTGATATTGTGAAAAGTGCTGCAACAAACATGTATGTGACATGTCTTTTTTTGTAGAGTGATTTATGTTTCTCTGGGTATATTCCCAGAAGAGGGATTGCTGAATTTTATGGAAGGTCAATTGTTAGTTCTTTGAGGAATTGACACATTGCTTTCCAAAAAGGTTGAAACTGCTTACATTCCTACCAACAGCCTAGAAGTGTCCTCTTTTCTCCACAGCTGCACCATCACCTGTTGTCTTTGACTTATTAATGATAGCCATCCTTACTAGCGTTAGATGGTATCTTATTATAATTTTGATTTGCATTTCTCTGATGATCAGCGAGGCTGATAACTTTTTCATAAGGTTATTAGCTGCTTGTATGTCTTCCTTTGAGAAGTGTCTGTTCATGTCTTTTGCCAACTTTTTAATAGGGTTATTTGATTTTTTCCATTCACTTCATTTGAGTTCCTTGTATATGCTGGATGGTAGGTCTTTATCAGGTACAAAACTTGCAAATTTTTCATATGTTTATTGCATTTCATCTGTTTATTGGTATTATTTCATATGCTATTTTGCTGTATAAAAACTTTTCAGTTTGATAAAGTCCCACTTGTCAACCTTAGCTTTTTTTGCATTTGCTTTTGAGGACTTGGCCATGAAATCACCGCCTACTCCATTGTCCAGAAGGATGCTCCCTATGTTTTCTTCAAAGATTTCTGTAGTTTGAGGTTTTACATTTAAGTCCTTGATCCATTTTGAGCTAATTTTTAGTGGTTATAGGTAGGGGTCTAGTTTTATTCTTCTGCATGTGGCTTGCCAATTTTCCAAGCACCATTCACTAAATATAATTTCCTTGCCCCAGTGTTCGTTATTGATGACTTCATGGAAGATGAATTGATTGAGGGGTTGTGGCTTTATTTCTGGATTGTCTGTACTGTTCCATTGGTCTATGTGTCCATTCCTTTATCAATATCGTACTGTCTTGGCTACTGTAGCCTTGTAGTACAATTTGAAGTCTGGGAGTGTGGTGTCTCCATCTTTGTTCTTTTTGCTGTAAATTCCTTTAGCTATTCATGCTCTTTTTGCTTTCATATGAATTTCTGTATTGTTTTTTCTAGGCCTGTAAAAAAAAAGTCATTGGCAGTTTGATAGGGATTTCATTGAATATGTAGATTGCTTTGGGTAGAATGGACATCTTGATGATATTGATTCTTCCAATTCATGAGCAGGGATGTTTTTCCATTTATTTGTATCATCCTTCATTTCTTTGTGCAATATTTTGTAGCTCTTATTTTAAAAGTCTTTCATTTCTTTAGTTAGGTGGGTGCCAAGCTATTTTATTTTTTTGAAGACATTATGAATGGAATTTTAAAAAATTTGATAACCTTTTTGTTGGTGGTGTGTACAAATGCAACTTTCTTTTGCATGTTGATTTTTGTGTCCCAAGACTTTGCCAAAGTGATTCATCAGTGTGAGAAACTTTTAAAGGTCTCACACTTGTTGCTTTTTTCTTTGTTGTTTTGTTTTGCTTTTTGAGTCAGAGTTTTACTCTGCCATCCGGGCTGGAGTGCAGCAGCATGCTCGTGGCTACTGCGGCTTCTACCTGCCTGACTCAGGCAATCCTACCGCCTTGGTCTTCCAAATAGCTGGAACCACAGGCACACACCATCATGCCCAGCTAATTTTTGATTTATTGTAGAGATGAGATCTTGCCAAGTTTCTCAGACTGATCTCAAACCTCTGAGCTCAGGCAAATCCTCTTACCTCCATCTCCCAAAGTGGTGAGCCACCAAGCCCAATTGTGAGGAGATTTCTGACAGACTTTCTAAGGTTTTCTATATATAGAATCATTTTACCCACAAAGAGGGATAATTTAACTTCCTCTTTTCCTATTTGGATACCACTGATTTCCTTCTTCTGCCTGATTGCTCTGTCTAGGACTTTCAGCACTATGTTGAATCAAAAGGGTAAGAGTGAGCATACTTGTCTTGTTTCAGTTCTTAAGGGAAATCCTTCCAACCCCTGAACATTAAGCATGATGTTGGCTGCAGGTTTGTCATAGATGGCTCTTATTGTTTTGAGTAATATTATTCTATGTCTAGGTGTTCGGGGGTTTTTATCAAGAAGATATGCTGGGTTTTACTGAATGCTTTTTCTGCATCTAATGAGATAACCATGTGGTTCTTGACTTCACATTTGTTAAGGTGATACATTACATTTATAGACTTATGAATGGTGAACCAGCCCTGCATCATGAGAATGACCTACCTGGTTATGATGGATGATCCTTGAGGTGTGTTGTTAAATACAGTTTGGTAGAATCTTGTTGAGAATTTTTGCATCTGTGTTCATCAGGGAAATTGGTCTGTAATTCTCTTTCCTTGTTGAATCTTTGCCAGTTTTGAGTATCAGGATAATATTAGTGTTATAGAATGAACTGGGGAGAATTCCTTCCTTCTCGATTGCCTATAATAATTTAAATAGGGTTGGTATCAGCACTTACTTATATGTCTTGTAGAATTCAACTGAGAAACCATCTGGTCCAGGGTTTTTATTTGGTGGATAGGTTTCTTATAACTGAGGTGAATTCTAGGATTCTTATTGGCCTGGTTAAAATTTCAATTTCTTCCAATTTCAACCTTGGGAGTTTGTATGATACTAGGAATTCCTCCACTTCCTCAAGATTTTCTAGGTTTTTTTTTTCTTTTTTTTTGTATACAGATGTTCATAGTAATCTGTGACAATTTTTTGAATGTCTTCAGGGTCACTTGTGACATCGTCTTTTTTGTTTCTAGTTGTGTGTATTTGGGCTTTCTATTTCCCTTTTTTAAGTGAATGTGGACAGGAGTCTGTCAATCTTTCATAGAACCAGCTTTTTGTCTTGGTGATCCTTCTATGATATTTTTGGCTTCTATTTCCTGAAATTGTGACTTTATCTTAGTAAGCTGGGTTTTTCTACTGAATGTAGGATTTCATTGTTCTTGCCTTTCCAGCTTTCTTACATGTGACATTAGGCTCTTTACTTTCGAGCCCTCTGTTTTCTCAATATGTAGATGCATGTAATGCTATAAACTTCCCTCTTTGTACTAGGAAGCAGAGATTTTAATCCGCATTTTAAAAAATAAAATAGATAGAAGACATTCTTTATAGGGACAGCAAAGTAGACAATCACCTACATGGTTGAATGAAATCAGCAAATTATTAAGTTATAGAGCAACTGAAATTAATGTGTGGTTGACAGCATTCTTTGAGCAGCATTCTTTCTATGCTTTGAAACTTTACCAGACTTTTGTGTTGAATAAATATTGATGATTTAATGAAAGAAAACATAGCAAGTACTTAAAGTTTCATTTAATTATGTTCAATAATTTGTGTGAACTTGGATTCCCTTATTATCAGGGTTTGTGATAATACAGTATCAAGATCAAACCTGGATCAGTCTATCCTAATCTCATTTGAACTCATAATCTCTTCTCACATCTGTGGGGTTTCTAGATGGTCATACAGACACTCATTTTAATAAAGCAGTTCAATTAAAATATTTATTAGCAAAGACCCCATGGGAGAAACCACAATGTGGAAAGACGTGGCTAAGGGGGTAAAGAAATTAAGTCAAACTCATTGGTCCTGAAAACTCCACAAAACCAGAAATCAGCATGAGCAGAGATTTAGTAGACAATGTCACATGTTGCATCCATTTTCCAAATATTCAGTGCATTTTTATTAGCAATTTTACCACACATACACTTAGACTGTACATGTTATTTACATGCCATGTCAATATATTTTCAAGTGCCTGAAATAAGAGTGGCATTGTTAGTTAAGTATTAAATTTGATACTAGTCACTTATAAATTTATTCTATTTAGGTGAGGAGATTTAAATGCATATAAAAGAGTTAGAAAATGATGTAAAGCAATAATAATTCCCCATATTTAAAAGGATGTTGTGGGAAGCAGTAAAATTTAGTAGGCTGAACTAAAATCCCAACTTTTCCAATTATTATTTATTTGTGATAGTTAGCCTACAAGCTCAAATTTTTCTTATCTATAAAATAATTATCATACTAAAATTTTTCTCATAGGTTTGTTATAAGAATTAAATGAAATAGACATATTAAGCATTTAGTAAAGCATCTCGTTTAAATTGTCAACAAAAATATTTGGTGATAACAATGCTAATAATCGTTATAAGAATATACCTAAATGGAACCTTTTTTTCCTACAAACAAATACAAATATTATAGAAGAAACATATTGAAGCAAATCTGACTTCTGATTTCAAGCAAGATATAATATATCAATAATCATACTCATAACAATCAGAAAAGCTGGCAGCATTACCAGAAAAAAAAAGTTTTAATTAAAAAAAATCAGAGAACTGTGGAAGCAATGAGAACTAGAAGGACTAAACTTCTAGAGAGAGGTAAAGTTTCCAGAAACTAGGTGAGATGGTAGATAATTTTTTTTCTGTAGTATCTGCTAATTCTAGGTACAGCAACATTTGAAGCAAAATATTCATTTAAGATAATTTTCAAATAAAAACTGAGATAACTGGTGATTTCAAAACCATTGATTTAAAAAACTAAATGATTTATATAAGAAAAAAGAAGCTGAACCCAAAGGAAGAAATGAATGCAAAAGGCAATGGATAATTGCAAAATTGAAAATTATCTGCCTAAATATATATAAACATTGTCTTTAGATTTAAATAAGCAAATTCACAATATTAATGACTAGTTGGAAATGCTCAGCTTTTTTTCCTCTATATTATGACCATATATTATGACCATATATTATGTCCAAATAATTGTTTAGATACTACTTTAAAGTTCTCTTTAAGTTCTTTAAAATGTATCTTTTGATTTTAAAAGTTTTTTTTTTTAACCTCCTCAAGAAGAAAGCTTAAGAGACTAACTTCTGGAGACTTCCGGCAAGATGGCGATGGGGCAGCTCAGTCTGTGAGACTCCTCACCGAGGAGATCACAAAGAGAAAAGAGATGCTGGTTCTCTCCCTGGAGGTTGCAGATCCCATCGTTGGCAGCCTGCTCTTCACTCGGAGCTTGGCTGTAGACCTCACTGAGGCATCACTGCAGTCCGGGCAGCTACAGTGGCTGCCGCTGTTGCCACTATTGCTGCTGCCGCTGCAGCCAGCAACCATTCCACATCACACCGCCAGTGCCTGAGGTGAGCTGCCGCCGCCGCCTCCAAGGCAGCAATCACATATTGCATCGCCTGTGCCTGAGATCAGCTGCCGATGCTGCTGCTGCCGCCACCACCACCAAAACAGACATCCCACATCAGACCATCAGCGCCTGAGGTGAGCCACAGCTGCCACCACCAAGGCAGCCATTACACATCGCACGGCCAGTGCCTGAGATGATCCATGACTTCAGACCTTGAAGCCCCTGCAAGCAAGATCTGCTGAGGTCTACTACCACTGGACGTCCTGCCAGGCGGTGGGTCTCCTCCTGCGTGCCTGCAGGCAACATCTCCCTCCCCTTAGGGGCAGGTGAACAGCTGTGATAAAGACCATCTGGAGCGAGGGATAACACCACCTGCTAGCCATTCAAGGTAACAACACCGAAAGGGGAAAAATGGAAGCCTGACAAACACAGGTCAGATCTGAGTAGTGAATGGGGCAGTGGTGAACTGAGTGATGATCTGAACTGCCCTTTACAGCAGGCCAGGGGCAACTGATCCTAACTGTGAACAAACTTACCAGCTTGAAAAGACAGCTAGAAATTAGAGCTAAAAGGATATTCGCCTTAAACAAAAAGTCTCAGAGTGTGTTTAATTGGTTCTGTTAGTCTACTGATTTGATTCTATTCCTTCTGTATTGTTCCCCCCCCCTTTTTTCTCCTTCTTTTCCCTTCTTTTATTTTCTTCTCTATGTAAACCATATCTTTGTATAGAGGAATAGCACACCAAGAAGGAGGTTGGTAAGCTTGTATGTTAGCAACATTGTATGTTTTAGTTTTTTATGTATGGGAATTGGTTAGTTGTAGCCATGGTCTATTGCTTTTATCTGTTTCAATTTAAGTCTCTCTCTCCATTTGTTGGTACACTTGTCTGTTTTCACCCTTACTCCTCTCTCTCCACCCCCCTCTTACCGCCCCCACCCCCCACTGCCTGCTCCATTCTCTTCCCTCTGTTAACCACATTTTATTTCAGGGAGTAAATCTACAATCTCACTGCACAGACAGATTCCAAGGCAGTGGGAAGTGGGTTTCAGATTATTCATACACCTGCTGGTGGATACCAGGACCTGCAGATAGATTCTGAATCACAGCTTCTCCCTTAAGTAAACCTCAAAACTTCAAAAAGGACCACCGACAACCTATAGTGCAACTCCAGAATTGAACAAAGTAAGAGGATATACATAAAGAAGCATAGGAGATTGAACAAACAGAAGTAATAACAACCCCTCCACCCCTGAATAACAGAATTAAAGAAGATGGTGATGTGGAGGGAAGGAAAAAGTAGGGAGAGGGAAAAACTGCACAAATGAAGAAAAACCAAAAGAAGAATATAGGTCTCACACAGACCCCTGGGAGATCAGACACTGGGAAAACAGATTCTGGAAAACAAACAATGAAAAGCCCCCAGAATGACTGGTCACATGCAACAAACCCAGACATCAAGACATTAATAGAGAGAATTTAAAAAATTGAGGAGAGACAAGAGGAAAACAGGAAGGAGCTGATGCCAGAAATAACAGCAGTAAAGAATACTGTGATGGAAATAAATAACAAACTAATAAGCATGGAAAACAGAATTAGCCAAGCAGAAGAAAAAATCTCAGAGCTCAAAGATCAAAACACAGAACTAGCCCAAACTGTCAAAAGCATAGAAAAGAAGCTCAAAAAACAGAAAAACCTTCAAGAGATGAACGACCACCTCAAGAGACCGAACCTAAGTGTAATTGGCCTTCCTGAGGCAGAGAGAGAAACAGAGGCCACACTGGAAAAAACATTTAATGAAATCACTCAAGAAAACTTCCCCCATTTAATCAAGGATGAAAAAATTCAAACACAAGAGATTCAGAGAACCCCTGCAAGACAGTAAATGAGAAGACCAACTCCCAGACATATAATAATTCACCTAAACAAAGTAGGTATAAAAGAAAAAAATTCTAAAGGCTGCAAGAGAAAAAGGCCAGACTACCTACCAGGGAAGATCAATTAGAATAGCAACAGACTTATCTACAGAAAATCTGCAGGCTAAGAGAGTTTAGAGCCCTATCTTCAAAGTTCTAAAAGATAAATAACTTCAACCAAGAATAACTTATCCAGCCAAGCCAAGCTTCATCAGTGAGGGAGAATTGAAATCTTTCCCAGATATCCAATCCCTAAGAACCTATGCTGCCACCAGATCACTGCTACAAGAAACACTTAAGAAAGTATTGAACACAGAAGAAAAGGAAAAAAGAACAATGTTCTTCACAAGAGTATAGGCAAAAGATTAAAAGCACACATGATCCAACTCTAAAACCAAAAGAAAGGCAACACACAAACAGGAAGAACAACAACTCTGTAAGAACATTATGATAGGGATCAACTCTCACATCTAAATAATTAGTTTGAATGTGAATGGATTAAATGCACCACTAAAAAGATACAGAATGGTAAAATGGATAAAACATCACCAGGCAACAATCTATTGCCTTCAAGAGACTCACCTCACTAGAAAGGATATTCACAGACTCAAAGTAAGAGGATGGGAAATAAATTTTCAGGCAAATGGAATACAAAAGAAAGGAGGAGTCACAATCTTAATCTCAGACAAAATACCCTTTAAGCTATCAAAAATTTAAAAAGATATAGAAGGTCACTGATAAAAGGTTCAATCCATCAACAAGAAATATCCATCTTAAACATATATGCACCAAACATAGGGGCACCAACTTTCCTAAAGCAGCTCCTAGGTAAACTAAAAAAAGATATTGACTCCAATACCATCATAACTGGGGACTTTAATACCCACTCACAAACCTAGACAGATCATTAGGACAAAAAATCAGCAATGAGATCTGAAACCTCAATGTGACTCTTGATCAAATGGACTTAATTGATACCTACAGAACCCTTCATCCAAAGACCACAGAATACACATTCTACTCATCACCACATGGAACGTACTTTAAGATCGACCACATACTTGGCCATAAGTTAAGCATAGGCAAATTTAAAAGGACTGAAATTTTACCATGCACCTTCTCAGACCACAGTGGAATAAAAATAAGCATTAGCACCAACAAAGACCCCCAAAACCCACAAAGACATGGACACTAAACAGCATGATGCTAAACAACTCCTGAGTCAATGATGAAATCAAAACAGAGATTAAAAGATACCTGGAAACAAATGAAAATGAAGAAACATTTTACCAAAATCTCTGGGACACCATCAAAGCTGTAGTAAGAGGGGAATTTATATCCCTACAAACGCACATGAAGAAAATGGAAGGATCACAAATTAACAGCCTAAGAAGCCCCCCAAGGAAGCTGGAAAAGCAAGATTACAAAAACTCTAATTTCAGCAGAAGAATCCAGATCACCAAAATAAAAACCCAAATCCAGGACATAGAAGACAAAAAGATAATACAAAAAATCAATGAAACAAAAAGTTGGTTCTTTGAAAGGATAAACAAGATCGATGGTCCCCTAGCTAAACTAAGAAAAAGAGAGAAAAAGCCCAAATAAACATGATCAGAAACACAAAAGATGAAGTCACATCTGATCCTGAAGAAATACAAAAGATCATTAGAGACTACTACGTACACTTGTATGGAAACAAACTTGAAAACCTTTCAGAAATGAAGGACTTTCTGTCATCACACAACCTGCCCTAGGTTGAAACAAAAAGAAATTGAGACCCTAAATAGACCAATAACAATCAAGGAACTTGACCACATAATAAGAAAACTACCTACAAAAAAAAGCCCTGGACCAGATGGCTTTCCAGCAGAATTCTACAAGACATTTAAGGAGGAGCTTATACCATTCCTACTGAAGGTATTCAAGACGATTGATAAAGATGGAACTCTCCCCAAATCATTTTACGATGCCAACATCACATTGATACCCAAGTCAGGTAAAGACCCAACAAAGAAAGAGAACTAAAGGCCAATATCTT
>NW_007245048.1:0-780 GCF_000164805.1 Carlito syrichta
ACCATTCCATTGCATTCCCTTCCATCCATTCCTTTCCATTGCATTCCTTTCCATTCCATTCTTTCCATTCAATTCCTTTCAACTTCATGCTACTGAATTCCATTCCATTACATTCCACCCAATCCATTCCACACCATTCCATTCCATTCCATTGCTCGCTATTCCATTCCTTCCATTCTCTTCCACCCCATTCCATTCCACTCCAGTCTATTCGATTCCGTTCCTTTCCTCTTCCATTCATTCCACTCCATTCTCTATTCCATTCCATTCCTCTCCGTTCCATTACATTCCTCCCTTTCCACTCCATCCCATATAATTTTCTCCAATACATTCCATTCCACTTTATTCTATTCTTCTCCATTCCATTCGTCTAAATACCATTCCATTCCATTCCATTCCTCTCAATTCAATTGCATTCCTTTCCATTCCATTCCATTCAATTACACTCCACTCCATTCTATTTCATTATCATGATTTCCATTTCTCTCCATTCCATTCCATTCCATACCATTCCTATCCATTCCTTTCCACTCCATTCCATTCCATACTTCTCCTTCCATACCATTGCATTCAATTCCTCACCATTCCATTGCATTCCCTTGCAACCATTCCTTTCCATTCCATTCCTCTCCATTCCATAAAATTCCATTCAACTCCAATCCGCTGCATTCCATTCCATTGCATTTCACACAATTCATTCCACAACATTCCATTCCATTCCAATCCTCTCTATTCCATTCCTTCCATTTTATTCCACCCCTTTCCATTCCACTCCAGTCC
>NW_007245049.1:0-678 GCF_000164805.1 Carlito syrichta
GAACATAGATACTAAAATTCACAACAAGATCCTACCAAACCGGATTCAACAACACATGTCAAAAATCATCCATTATGACCAAGTAATTATGGATCCCTGGGACTCAAGTCTGGTTCAACATTTGTAAAACCATAAATGTAATTAAATACATCAACAGATGTCAAAACAAAAACCACATGATTATATCATTAGATGCAGGAAAAGCTTTTGATAAAATCCAGCACCCCTTCTTGACAAAAACGCTCGAACATCTTCGCATACAGGGAACATACCTCAAAGTGGTAAAAGCCTTCTATGAGAAACCCACAGCCAGCATACTTCTAAATGGACAAGTATTGGAACCATTTCCCCTGAACACTGGAACAAGACAAGGATGCCCACTCTCACCCCTCCTGTTCAACATAGTATAGGAAGTCCTGGCTAGAGCAACGAGAGAAGAGAAGGCAATAAGGGGTATCTAAATAGGAAAAGAGGAAGTTAAATTATGTCTCCTTGCAGATGACATGATCATATACCTTGAAAACCCAAGAGAATCTGTCAAAAATCTCATTACACTGATAAAGGCCCTCAGCAAAGTCTCAGGATATAAATTAAATGTGCAAAAGACAAACGCATTTCTTTACACCAATAATAAACAAACAGAAACCCAAATAAGAAGCACAATTCCATTCACAATAG
>NW_007245050.1:0-1136 GCF_000164805.1 Carlito syrichta
TTCGGAGTATGCTGGCTGTGGGTTTCTCGTAGATGACTTTTACTATTTTGAGGTATGTTCCCTGTATGCCTAGATGTTCGAGGGTTTTTATCAAGAAGTGGTGCTGGATTTTAGCAAAACCTTTTTCTGCATCTAATGATATAATTATATGGTTTTTGTTTTGACATTTGTTGATGTATTTAATTACATTTGTGGCTTTACAAATGTTGAACCAGCCTTGCATCCCAGGGATGAAGCCTACTTTGTCATAATGGATGATTTTTGAGATGTGTTGTTGAATACAGTTTGCTAGGATCTTGTTGAGAATTTTAGCATCTATGTTCATCAAAGATATTGGCCTATAGTTCTCTTTCTTTGTTGGATCTTTACCTGGCTTGGGTATCAATGTGATGTTAGTTTTGTAAAATGATTTGAGCAGAGTTCCATGTTTTTCAATCACCTGGAATACCTTCAGTAGGAATGGTATCAGCTCCTCCTTAAATGTCTTGTAGAATTCTTCTGGAAAGTCTTCTGAACCAGGGCTTTTTTTTCTTGTAGGTAGTTTTCTTATTACATAGTCAATTTACTTGATTGTTATTGGTCTATTTAGGATCTCAATTTCTTCTTGTTTCAATGTAGGCAGTTGGAGTGATGTCAGAAAGTCCTCCATTTCTTTAAGGTTTTCAAGTTTGTTTCCATACAAGTGTACATAGTAGTCTCTAATGTTCTTTTGTATTTCTTCAGGGTCAGATGTGACTTCATCTTTTGTGTTTCTGATTGTATTTATTTGGGCTTTTTCTCTCTTTTTCTTGTTCAGTCTAGCTAGGGACCATCGATTTTGTTTATCCTTTCGAAGAACCAACTTTTTGTTTCATTGATTTTTTTGTATTATCTTTTTGTCTTCTATGTCCTGGATTTGGGCTTTTATTTTGGTGATCTAGATTCTTTTGCTGAAATTAGGGTTTTGGTGATCTTGCTTTTCCAGCTTCCTTAGGTGACTTGTTAGGCTACTAATTTGTGATCCTTCCATTTTCTTCATTTGCGTTTGTAGGGATATAAATTCCCCTCTTACTGCAGCTTTCATGGCATCCCAGAGATTTTGGTAAGATGGTTCTTCATTTTCATTTGTTGCCAGGTACCTTTTAATCTATGTTTTA
>NW_007245051.1:0-746 GCF_000164805.1 Carlito syrichta
AATTCCAAAACTACAAAAAGGAATTCCCTCAATCTACAGTCTAACTCCAGAACTGAACAAAGCAAGAGGAAATACATTAGGAAGAATAGGAGATTGAACAAACAGAAGTAAAAGAAACTCCTTCACCCCTGAAAAACCGAATTAAAGAAGACAGGGAAGTGGAGGGAAGGGAAGAGTGGGGAGGAAAAATCTGCACAAATGAAGAAAAACCAAAAGAAGAATATAGGGCTCACACAGACCCCTGGGAGGTCGGACACTGAGAAAAAAGACTCTGGAACACAAACAATGAAGAGCCCCAAAACGACTGGTCACAAGCAACAAACACACACATCAAGACATTAATAGAGAGAATTAAAAAATTGAGGAGAGACAATTAGAGGAGAGACAAATAGAAAGGAGCTGAAGACAAAAATAACAGCAGTAAAGAATACTGTGATGGAAATAAATAACAAACTACTAAGCATGGAAAGCAGAATTAGACAAGCAGAAGAAAGAATCTCAGAACTTGAAGACCAAAATACAGAACTAACTCAAACCATCAAAAACATAGAAAAGAAGCTTAAAAACTCAGAACAAAACCTTCAGAAGATGAATGATTACTTCAAGAGACCCAATCTAAGAGTAATTGGCCTTCCTGAGGCAAAGAGAGAGAGAGAGAGAGAGAGGGAGAGAGAGAGAGAGAGAGAGAGAGAGAGTCAGAGGTTACAATGGAACAAACATTTCATGAAATCATTCAAGAAAACTTC
>NW_007245052.1:0-824 GCF_000164805.1 Carlito syrichta
CACAAAGGTTAACTCCAAATGGATCAGAGACCTAAATGTAAAACCTCAAACCATAAGAACCTTAGAAAAGGAAGGAAATACTCTCATGGAAATCGGAACTGGCATCCAATTCCTGTACAAAACCCGAAACCCACAGGACTTAAGAGAGAAGATAGACAAATGGGACCTTATTAAACTGACAAGCTTCTGCAAAGCCAAAGAAACCATCAAGAGAGCAGGGAGACAGCCTACAGACTGGGAAAAAGTATTTGCCAACTCTAGGTCTGACAAAGGCTTAACATCCTGGATCTACAAGGAACTGAAGCGTACTGAAAAGAAGAAAACAAACAACCCCATTATAAAATGGGCAAAAGACATGAACAGACACTTCACAAAAGAAGACATTCGAGCAGCCAACAAACACATGAAGAAATGCTCAACCTCACTAATCATCAGGGAGATGCAAATCAAAACCACACTGAGATACCACCTAACTCCAGTCACAATGGCAATTATCAACAACTCAAAAAATAACAGCTGCTGGAGAGGGTGTGGTGAAAAGGGAACACTTCTACACTGTTGGTGGGAGTGTAAACTAGTGAAACCTCTGTGGAAAGCAGTGTGGCGATTCCTAAAAGCTCTAAAAACTGACCTTCCATATGATCCTGCAATCCCCCTACTGGGAATATACCCTGAAGAACACAAATCACTCTATAAAAAAGATACCTGCACACGTATGTTTATCGCAGCATTGTTCACAATAGCAAGAACCTGGAAACAACCATGCTGCCCATCAAAAGAGGACTGGGATTAAAAAATTGTGGTACATATACAAGATGGAATAA
>NW_007245053.1:0-1044 GCF_000164805.1 Carlito syrichta
GCAGAGAACCCCTGCAAGACAACAAATGAGAAGACCAACTCTTAGACACATAATAATTCACCTAAATAAAGTAGGCACAAAAGAAAAAAATCCTAAAGGCAGCAAGAGAAAAAGGCCAGATCACCTACCATGGAAGACCAATCACAATAGCAGCAGATTTATCTGCAGAAACCCTGCAGGCTAGGAGAGCTTCGAGCCCTATCTTCAAAGTCCTAAAAGATAAACAATTTCAACCAAGAATAACCTACCCAGCCAAGCTAAGCTTCATCAGTGAGGGAGAATTAAAATCTTTCCCAGATATCCAATCCCTAAGATCTTATGTTGCCACCAAACCATCTCTACATGAAACACTCAAGAAAGTACTAAACACAGAAGAAAAGGAAAAAAGAACAACGTTCTTCACAAGAGTACAGGGAAAAGAATAAAATATACACGAACCAACCCCAAAACCAAAAGAAAGCTAAAAGAAAAAAAAAGGAAAAACCAAGTGGAAGAACAACAACTCAATAAGAACTCCATGATTGGGACGAACTCTCACATTTTAATAATTAGTCTGAATGTGAATAGAATAAACACACCACTGAAAAGACATAGAATGACAAAATGGATAAAAAAAATATCACCAGGCAACAATATACTGCCTTCACAGACCCATCTCACTAGAAAGGACATACACAGACTCAAAGTAAGAGGATGGGAAACAAATTTGCAGGTGAATGGATCACAAAAGAAAGGGGGAGTCGCGATTGTAATTTCAGACAAAATACCATTTAAGCTATCAAAAATTAAAATAGATACAGAGGGCCACTACATAATGATAAAAGGTTCACTCCATCAACAAGAAAGATCTAGCCTAAACATATATGCACCCAATATAGGTTCGCCAACATTCATAAAGCAACTGCTAGGAAAACTAAAGAAAGACATTGACTTTAACACCATAATAACTGGGGACTTTAATACACCACTCACAACTCTAGACAGATCATCAGGCAAAAATCAGCAAAGGAGATCCGGAACATCAATGAGACTCTGGACCAAATG
>NW_007245053.1:1930-2395 GCF_000164805.1 Carlito syrichta
AAGTCTGGTTCAACATTCATAAAACCATAAATGTTATTAAATACATCAACAGATGTCAAAACAAAGACCACATGATTATATCATTAGATGCGATTATATCATTAGATGCAGGAAAAGCTTTTGATAAAATTCAGTACCCCTTCTTTATAAAAACCCTTGAACATCTAGGCATACAGGAAACGTACCTCAAAATAGTAAAAGCCATCTATGAGAAACCACAGCAAGCATACTCCTAAATGGACAAAAATTAGAACTATTTCCCCTGGCAACTGGAACTAGACAAGGATACCCACTCTCACCCCTCCTGTTCAACATAGTATTGGAAGTCCTGGCGCGAACAATCAGAGAAGAGAAGGCAATCAGGTGTATCCAAATAGGAAAAGAGGAATTCAAGTTATCTCTCTGTGCAGATGATATGATTGTGTACCTTGAAAACCCAAGAGAATCTCTCAAAAACCTCCTTAC
>NW_007245053.1:2696-39505 GCF_000164805.1 Carlito syrichta
AAAAAAAAAAGCAGGTGGTATCACATTACCAGACTTCAAACTTTACTATAAAGCTACAATCATGAAAACAGCTTGGTATTGGTATTGGAACAGGCATATAGATGAGTGGAATAGAGTTAAGATTCCAGAAACAAAACCCCAATTTCTCAAACAACTCATCTTCGACAAACACTCCACCACCTACCACTGGGGAGAGGAGAACCTATTCAGCTGGGAAAACTGACTGACCACATGCAGAAGACTGAAACAGGACCCCTATCTATCCTCATGCACAAATATTAATTCCAAATGGATCAGAGACCTAAATGTAAAACCTCAAACCATAAGAACCTTAGAAAATGAAGGAAATCACCTCATGGAAATCGGAACTGGCATCCAATTCCTGAGCAAAACCCAAAACCCACAGCTCATAAGAGAGAAGATAGACAAGTGGGAGCTTATTAAACTGACAAGCTTCTGCAAAGCCAAAGAAACCATCAAGAGGGCAGGGAGACAGCCTACAGACTGGGAAAAAGTATTTGCCAACACCAGTTCTGACAAAGGCTTAACATCCTAGATCTACAAGGAACTCAAACGTGCTGAAAAGAAAAAAACAAAAACTCCATTATAAAATGGGCAAAAGATATGAACAGACACTTCACAAAAGAAGACATTCGAGCAGCCAACAAACACATGAAGAAATGTTCAACCTCACTAATCATCAGGGAGATGCAAATCAAAACCACACTGAGATACCACCAAACCCCAGTCAGATTGGCAATCATCAACAAGTCAAAAAATAACAGCTGGTGGAGAGAGTGTGGCAAAAAGGGAACACTTCTACATTGTTGATGGGAGTGTAAACTAGTGCAACCTCTGTGGAAAGCAGTAAGGTGATTCCTAAAAGCTCTAAATACCAACCTCCCATATGACCCCGCAATCCCCCTACTGAGAATATATCCTGAAGAACACAAATCACTCTATAAAATAGATACCTGCACACGCATGTTTATCACAGCATTGTTCACAATAGCAAGAACCTGGAAACAACCATGCTGCCCATCCAAAGAGGACTGGATTTAAAAAATGTGATACATATACATGATGGAATACTACGCAGCCATAAAAAAGAACTAAATCATGAATTTCGCAGCAACCTAGATTGAACTGGAGTGTATAATACTGAGTGACCTCTCACAGAAACAAAGATTCGAGTATCACATGTTCTCACTCATATAATGGACCTTGAACATCCAATGTAATGCTATACGAAAATGACTGACAGTACTGGGAAACTATGGAGGGGAAATGTGATTAACAGTAGCAAATATCTCTCTGGGAATGGGGAAAGCCCCCATATCAACAGGGTGCCTAAATGAAACGCAATTGTACCCCTAACCCTTAACTGTACCCCACAACTTCATAATAAAAAATAAATAAATAATTTTAAAAAAAGAAAAGAAAAAGATGAAACTCTCCCCAAATCATTTTACGAAGACAACATCACATTGATCCCCAAGCCAGGTAAAGATCCAACAAAGAAAGAGAACTACTGGTCAATATCTTTGATGAACATAGATGCTAAAATTCTCAACAAGATCCTAGCAAACCGGATTCAGCAATACATCTAAAAAATCATCCACCATGACCAAGTAGGATTCATTCCTGGGATGCAAGGCTGGTTCAACATTCGTAATACCATAAATGTAATTAAATACATCAACAAATGTCAAAACAAAAGCCACATGATCATATCATTAGATGCAGAAAAGGCTTTTGATAAAATCTAGCACCCCTTCTTGATAAAAACCCTTGAACATCTAGGCATACGGGGAACATACCTCAAAATAGTAAAAGCCATTTATGAGAAACCCACAGCCAGTATACTCCTAAATGGACAAAAATTGGAACCAATTTCCCTGAAAACTGGAACTAGAGAAGGATGCCCACTCTCACCCTTCCTGTTCAATATAGTATTGGAAGTCCTGTCTAGAGCAATCAGAGAAGAGGAGGCAATCAGGGGTATCCAAATAGGAAAAGAGGAAGTCAGGTTATCTCTATTTGCAGATGATATGATTGTGTACCTTGAAAACCCAAGAGAATCTGTCAAAAGCCTCCTTACATTGTTAAAGGCCTTTGGCAAAGTCTCAGGATACAAAATAAATGTACAAAAGACAATAGCATTTCTCTACACCAATAATAAACAAACAGAAACCCAAATAAAAAACACAATTCCATTCACAATAGCCACAAAAAAATGAAATACCTTGGCATCTTCCTAACCAGAGACATGAGAGACCTTTACAATGAAAATTACAAAACACTGATCAAAGATATCAAAGATGACACAAACAAGTGGAAAAATATTCCATGCTCATGGATTGGAAGAATCAATATTGTGAAGATATCCATCTTACCTAAGGCAATCTACAAATTCAATGCAATGTCCATCAAATTACCAGTACCATTCTTCTCAGACCTGGAAAAAACAACATAGGAATTCATATGGAAACACAAACGTCCAAGGATAGCCAGAACAATCCTCAGCAAAAAACAAACAAACAAACAAACAAAACAAAGCAGGTAGTATCACATTACCAGACTTCAAACTTTACTATAAAGCTACAATCATCAAAACAGCTTGGTATTGGTACAGGAACAGGCATATAGATCAGTGGAATAGAATTGAGATTCCAGAAGCAAAACCTCAATTTCTCAACCAACTCATCTTCGATAAAGCCCCCACCATCTACCACTGGGGAGAGGAGAACCTATTCAGTAATTGGTTCTGGGAAAACTGGCTGACCGCATGCAGAAGATTGAAACAGGACCCCTATCTATCCCCATGCACAAAGGATAACTCCAAATGGATCAGAGACCTAAATATAAAACATCAAATCATAAGAACCTAGAAAAGGAAGGAAATACCCTCATGGAAATCGGAACTGGCATCCAATTCCTGAACTAAACCCGAAACCCACAGGTCATAAGAGAGAAGATAGACAAGTGGGACCTTATTAAGCTGACAAGCTTCTGCAAAGCCAAAGAAATCATCAAGAGAGCAGGGAGACAGCCTATAGACTGGGAAAAAGGATTTACCAACTCCAGGTCTGACAAAGGCTTAACATCCTGGATCTACAAAGAACTCAAACATGCTGAAAAGAAAAAAAACAAACAGCCCCATTATAAAATGGGCAAAAGATATGAACAGACACTTCACAAAAGAAGACATCCAAGCAGCCAACAAACACATGAAGAAATGCTGAACCTCACTAATCATCAGGGAGATGCAAATCAAAACCACACTGAGATACCACCTAACTCCATTCAGAATGATCAGTATCAACAACTCAAAAAATAACAGCTGCTGGAGAGGGTGTGGTGAAAAGGGAACACTTCTACACTGTTGGTGGGAGTGTAAACTAGTGCAACCTCTGTGGAAAGCAGTGTGGCGATTTCTAAAAGCTCTAAAAACCGACCTTCCATATGACCCTGCAATCCCCCTACTGGGAATATACCTTGAAGAACTCAAATCACTCTATAAAAAAGATACCTGCACACGTATGTTTATCGCAGCATTGTTCACAATAGCAATAACCTGGAAGCAACCATGCTGCCCTTCCAAAGAGGACTGGATTTAAAAATGTAGTACATATAAACGATGGAATACTACGCAGCCATAAAATAGAACAAAATCATGAATTTCACAGTAACCTGGATGGAACTAGAGTGTATAATACTGAGTGACCTCTCACAGAAACAAAGATCTGAGTATCACATGTTCTCACTCATATAATGGACCTTGAACATCCAATGTAGTACTATAAGAAAACGACTGACTGTACTGGGAAACTATGGGGGCGGATGGGATTAACAGTCACAAATATCTGTCTGGGGATGGGGAAACACCTCTTATCAACAGGGTGCCTGAATGAAATGCAATTGTACACCTAACCCTTAACTGTACCCCACAAAATCATAATAAAAAATATTGATTAAATAAAAAAAGTATAATCTTTTAAAATTTAAATGTTTTCTATACATTTAATTTAGTTTTGATAAAACAAAAGTTGTCATTTCTCAGTAATGTTTTTCTTGTTTACTGTAATAATTAACATGTTATTAAGTTACAATGTGAAATAACTTGTATTAAAATTACAAACGTAAGAGAGTTTTGGAAAAATACAGGGTAAGATAAATATATGCTTTTAAAAAATCAAAATTATTTCTTGAAAAACATTCAATGATTAATAGCAGTTTGGCCCCAGTGTGAGAGAAGATAGGGAGAAAAGTGGGTAAATGAAGAAAAAGCATGAACTTCATGTGGTAGAGATGCACACAAGCCTTTTCAACATTTTATTGGAGGGAAAATGTTTATGACAAAAAATAGAGTATGCCAAGCAAATTTATAATACATAATCTCAATAAAAGAAAACTGGCAAATAAAATCATAGAGAAATTATACAAATATATTTAAATTATATTAAGCTCAATTAAGGGAGCAAAAGTGAAAATGACAAACTTGTTTTAAATAATAGAGACAAGAAAATATCTATGTATCATAGACCAGCTGTTATAATAGGTCCCCTATGACCTTTAAGAACCGCCACCATTTATGAGAAAATAAAGACGTTTTCTTTTTACCAAAGTGATATCTATGGAGGAAGAAGTATGGACTAAACAGTCACAACTTGCTTTCTGGCATAGAGGCAGGAAAATTCCCACTTGACTGTGCCTGTGGCTGGGGTCTTAACAGTCAGAGCAGACAAAGGCATTCACTGTGAGACTGAGTGGACTGATGACTTTAGAAAGGTTTGGCTTTATATTCCATTGGATTTGTAGTGGGTTCAAAGATCTGGAAATGATCAAAGCACTTTTAACTCTGGTTAAGTGTCAGAGGTGCATTTATCAGACATTAACATCTTTTTGTCCCTGATTATTCTTGCTCCCTAATCCTTCACAATTCTCATTCACTTTTTTGTACAAAGAAGATTTCTGTTTCTCTATGTGGACTATATCGCTTATCTTCCTCACACAAATCCTAGAAATTGTCTGTGGATATAAAATTATTTGTGCAGTAAAATGCAACCTGCCTCCCAGAGTCCATAAGAAAGGAGAAAGCAGAAGTTGAATGTTTTTGTACTCATCACAGGGTAGTTTTAGAGACACAGTGCCACTTCCAATCAAAGCAAAAAAGCTATCACCACAAATTTTTTACATGAGTAGCAATTTTTATTAGACAGCTGGTATATAAGCAGGAGTCAGGAGCTAAAAACACTCTTACTTTCCAAAAAGCAGGAGAGCCAAGACTGTGGATTTTGAAGTATTTATTTAAAGACTGTTTCAGAAGAAACTATGTCAGACCAGGTAGACAAGAATGTCAGGCAACCTTGAGATAGGTAGGTTGACTTGATTCTATGTCTCAGAAATCCACTATACAATACCCATGCCATGATTGTGTGTGTGTTTAATCTTTTTTTTTCTTTGTTCAATTTTCTTTTTGGGATATATTCTGCATTTTCACATCTTGTTTTGTGACAAACATTCTATTGCTTCAAGAATATTGCTCTACATATAATAAAGAAGATCCACTTACCAGATGCCATTACTTGCTGGAGGAGTACCTGCCATGGTCACAGTCTGCACACCTGTGCAAAAGGAGGTAACATGTCACTGAGATAAATGTTGGAGATGCTATGAGCTCATCTCCTTGCAAAAAAGTAATTATCACTTCATCAGCAAGTAGAGTGATGACACGTGCATGGGAATTTGAGATGTTCTCAGAAAAACATTTGTGAAATACTTAATTACTGACAGGTATTATATGCTATTCTTTGTAATCAATAATTAGAAAGTTTGAGCAAAGGAGAGACTGAGACAAAAAGAAACCGAGAAATCAAGATAAAGACAGAGACAGAGAGGTTTAGAGAGAAAAATGTGCAGAGGAAAACTTATCTGAGATGCTTGAAGAAGACCAGGTGGAAATAACATGACAGACATAGACTCTGAGGTCTAGGAAGTGAGAAACGAATAGATGGATGACCACTCACTTCCCAAGAGAACAGCAGAGCAACTACCAACCTCACATCATCAACACTTTTTCTTTCCTGTTTTAAAAATATGACTAAGCAAATAGGAGCAAGGTGGTATCTCCTTCTGGCTTATTTGTATTTTTTTGATAACTAATAATTTTGAGTGTCTCTTTCTAGGCTTGTCTGCTTCTATACTATAATTTCAGTGTAGAATTAGCTATTCAAGAACTTTGATCATTTTGTAATTGGGCACTTTGTCTTTGCTGCGGTTGAATTGAAGTTATTTTTGTATATTCTGGATACTAATTTTTGGAGACTTCTTGCTGTATTGCCCATGCTGGTATCTAACTGCTGGTTTCACACCATTCTCCCAGTTCCTCTTCCCAAAGTACTGGGATTACTGGCATGATACACCATGCCTGATCTTTGCCTCCAATTTTGTAGGCAATCTTTGCATTCCTTTGATAGTGTCCTTTGATGCACACACACTTAAAATTATGATGAAATCTAGTTTGTCTAGTTTTTTCTCTTGTTGCTTGTGGTATTGGTATCATATTTTAAAAATAATTGTCAAATCCAAAATTGTATGGATTTGCCCCCATGGTTTCTTCTAGGAGCTTTATAATTTTAGCTCTAATTTTAATACATTTGTCTTAATTTTGTATATACTGTGTATATACAGCCATGCCCATGAGGATAAGATTACCCACTGTGTAATCCTGGGGCTATGAGGCTGGTGATGGTGGACAGAGGGGTCACAGAGTTCAGGCAAAATGGAATTCACTTGAGGATGCCTGGATGTCCACCCAGGACACCTATCTTTCAGCTGTTCCTGAGAACCAAAATAGAGGGGAAATGTAAGAGGTAGAAAAAAACCTCAGCCCAGCCCTTCCTCCCCTGGGTTTTGCACTTTTATATTCCTGCTTTTCTCATGACATGACATTTATAGAGTTCCTCAATAATGTCTTTCTCTTCTGTTTCAGGGTTCGCCCAAGTGTCCTGAATAACTTATTTCACCTTTTCTGTGCTTTTTGGAATTCAAATTTTACCTCTAAGTCATTTTGGTAGAGAGTTCTATTTCATTCTGAGAGCTCAGACCAATCCTACAATATAGGATCATCACACATACACCCCACTAAGGAAAACTGGGGTTCAGAAAGGTCCCCAAGTCCCCCAACCAGAAAACAGCACAGCTGGGAAGTGAACCCGGGAGTGTGACTTTGAGTTCTTGGTGTCTTTACTGAAGCTGAGCCCCTGAGCTGAAGGAAAAGAGCTGAACACCCTGCATGAAGGGGAAGACTGTCACTGTCACTGCTGCAGTTGGGACCAAACTACTACAGATTGGGTCCTGGGAAGCTTCCATGGAGGCCTTCTCTCTCAGGGGTCACAGTCAGAGTGAGAACCGAAAAAGACTTTGCCAATTGAGCAGGCATCTCTCCTTTATACTCGGAGAAACTAAGGCCTGGACAGGGCAAGAGCATGTCCAGGTAATTTTCTCTAGAGGAGCCTGAACTGATGACATAGTACAATCCCTGCCGCTCATGGACCCTGACCTATATTCATGCAATACCCCTTACTAATGACTCTGGAAGCCTGACTTCTTGGGAGTGAAATGCTAATCCTCTGGACCTCTTGGGTCAGGATGTGAGGTAAGAGGCTGGTCTGCCCTTCTGCTCACTTTGGCCCTGCTGATTGTCCCACAGTCTGGATTGCAACATTCCCCTCTGCATGGATCCTCCACCAATCACCAGCTTATAATAAAAGCCCCTGGGAGTTTATGGACTCCAGTCATGTCTCTGCCCAGTTCCCAGTTCCCCAGACACAAGCCTAGCTGAGAGTTGGAGCTAAGAGTTACACCAGCAGACAGTTTCAAGTGATGGGTCTGGGGCAGTTGGAAACTCTCTGGACAGAGGCCCCAGACTTGCCAGATTTTGAGATAGGTCCTATGGGTGGGGAGTTGAGACCACCTGGGGTTCTTGAACAAGGAAGAAAGAAAGATGGAAGGCTGAGCATTGCTCTAGAGATCCCATCATTACTCAATCTTCTGCCTCTGTCTCATGGCCTACCCAAGAGCTTCTATGCATCCACCTGATATCTTGGTATCCTCTAGACCCCAGATGAAGAAAAAGGGTGGTGGTTGTGTCTGAGAAGAACTTGTTTGCATTGTATCCTCTGGGGAGTGAATCCCCCTCTAGCTGACCCATTCTCAGAGTCCCCCTCACTTCATCCCTGCCTAGAGCTCTCCTGGGAGTAAGGACTTGATCCTCACCTGAAACCACCAGATCCGGGGATCATTGGGGTGTGACAACAGGTAGGGGAATGTGCTGTGTGGACCACTGCACCTGGAGGTCCCTCTGTGTGTTGAGGTCACAGGACTCGTGGGGAATGTGCCCTGATACTGCTGAGCCTGGTACTTTGAGCTTAGACACAAGGGACACTGGCTACTCCCTCTTTGGACAGAAGAAACGTGTCCACCAGTTTCCATGAGTGACACAGCAGGGACACGTTCTCTCCTGAGGCCACCACGAGACCCAACTGCACCAATAGGGAGGGGCTGTCAGAGAGCTATCCCAGTGAGCAGTGGATAAGTGAGGTACTCCCCCACCTTCCTCTGAGACTTCCCCAAGACTTATTTGTGAGGATCCTCAGTTTCTCTGTCTCTGTTGTCTTTGAGTCTCTCTCCCTCCACCATGTTTGTTTATTTCTGTCTCTCCCACTATTGAATTCCCCCACACCTCATCCCAGCCATCACCACCTGGGACTTCCACAGTAGGGCCTGTGCAGAGTCTGGGTCCCTGACTGAATCCATTAAACTTATAATCTATGTCCAGAATGTCTCGGTGGTCACTGGGGGCCAGCCACTCAGAGGAGAGGTTGTGTCCACTGTAGGAGCTGTATTGGCCCCATTGGATTTACTCACAGAACCCAGATGGATGTCGGCCAGAGAGATCCCAGATTGAGTCAGTCAGCATGCTGGAGGACATCACATTCCCTTACTTTGGACATCACATTCCCATAGCTGACATCAGAATGACACCAGAGGGTCAGATCTCTCCAGGTGCCATGGCAGTAACTAACTGAACCAAGAGTGATTGGTTTCTAGATTCTCATGGACAAGTGGTGATCATGGGTTCCAAGAGCTGACAATTTCTCCCTGGACCTCAGTATTTATGATCTTCCGAAGTTTCTGGCCCCAGGGGCCCTGAGCTCTCTCACCCATCATCCTACCTGGAGATACACATGACAAACCTTCTCCCATCCTTTCTGCAGACACAGGGAGTTCTGGGAAACACTGTGAATCTCTCAACTGAGATCAGAACCTTCAGGGGATCACTGGAGGAAGACCACACATAGAAAGAACTCAAGAAGTAACCATAGCACCTGTATGTCCACCTGCAACTTGGGTTCACAGGTCCCATAGAAAAGAGAGCCAGGGCCACTCATGGTAGTAGGCCAGAGGAGATGCTAGAGTGGACACAACCTCTCCTCAGAGTGGCTGGCTCTCCAGTGACCCCTTGTCCAGGAATTGGGCATGGTCATTTCCTCCCTAACACAAAATAATTTGTCATCTCCCAGGTGTGAGTCACACTGCAGGGTCACATTTCCTCTGGAAATCACCACAGGACTGGGTAGGGTTTAGATGAGTACTCATTGTAGGCTCCCAGGACAGAAGGCACTGTATTTAACGGGACTCACTTCGCCCACACAGTCGCCCAGGGATGGGTTGTGAGAAGGGGGCAATCCTTAAAGCAGACCCCATTTTGAGGGCATAGTCTGGGTTGGGAATCCTGATTGCCCTCTCACCTGTCCCCACCAGCTTCAGGGTGTCACTAGTTTTTGACCCACTAGTGTGACAGTGATGTCTTCCTGAATGATTCTTTGTCATGAATAGAATGTAGAACTTTCCTTGTTCCTAGGTTCCTGTGTCTTCTGTATCTCCCTGGGTAATAAGCTTTGTTTGTTATTCAGATGGTAATTCTGGGCCTCCAGGGTCCTCTGACACCACACGGTCACATGCTCCCTCAGGATACCACGGACCCTAACTCAATCCAAAGGATGGTTTTGTTGAAATGTAAATCAGAGCTTGGGTCTCAGAACATCCCCACCTCTCACATCCCAGGTCTCAGCTCCAGGACCCTCCAAATGTCTCTACAGGCTCAGAACTTGAATTTTTTAATCCCCAGATGGCCAGGAATGGTTCTTTGTCCTCAGTGAGGAGCAGAGACCTGGAGTAGTTGAGGACAGACTTGCCTCCTACACTGGTGGCCTGGAGTCCAGAAAGCCTTGGAAGAAAGTTTTCTGAGAAATTGGTCCACTGAATCATGAGAAGATCATTTTCTATCCAAGAGCCTTCTGAGACCCTGGGTTCTCCTCATAGATCAGGACCTGGCTATGAGGTGGGTTTCCTCTCTGTCTTGGGACTTTCCTCCTCCTCTTCAAAACTCACATAGGCAGAGTAGGGTTGTGAGGGTGGAGACCAAGGTGTCTCCTCTTATGGTTTCTCACTGTGCATATGGGTAAGAGCATGGTGCTTGGCAAGAAAAACAGAAATACAGAGTTTGGCCACTCAGGAATGGGTTATTCTCATCACAGGATGGCCACATCTGCAGACTCACAAGAAGGGGACATTTCCTTCTCCAAATCCTCGCTCTCATTTCCATAACTTTGGAGCTGGGGTGAGTATCAGGGTCCCTGGAGACATTTCACCCAGAAATGCTATTTGTCTTGACCTCTGGCTAATATCTGTCTGATCAGTTCTCATCTCACTCAAGTTCAGGATAATTGCAATTGAACAGATTCCCTTCTGAGTCTGACCCTTCCAGATGAGGGTGGCCGAGTGTTCCTCCTTTCCTGACAGAGCCTTTCTTGGGGTTCCCTGTAACTCCTCAACTCATCTCATCAGCCCTAGAGATGCCTCAGGGAAGGTGCAGGTTCATACTGCATGGCAGACTAAGGTCAACAGAGAAGCAGTAATCACCTGAGTATGCAGGTCACGTGGAGATGCATGTGGCAGAGAGCACAGAGGAGAAATAAGGGAAAAGAGTAAACAATGTGACTTCTCTCCTTGTCCTAGATTCTGAGTTTTCTTTTTTCAAAATAGTTCCCATCTTGGAGTTCTCTCTTTTGTTTTCCTGTTTTTTTCAACAGCGTCTGCACCCTCCCTCTCTGGTAACACAACTTGGAGTCATTTTTTCTCCATATTGCTCTCTGTTTTCTTGAGCATTTCTCTGCATCTCAGACTCTAAAAATTATTTTGATTTGAGGTATGGTTTGAGGAGTGGTGTGGGAGTTGATGTTTCATTCCTAACTGTGACCCACTGTCGGCGTGAACTTGGGTAATAAAAACTAATTTTTCAGCCTCATTTTCTCGTTTGGAGCATGAATTCATGAACTTCATACCTCATTGGTTGTAGGGGTCAATGATACTTGGGTCATGGGAGCCATTTAAATGTGGTTACATTACAGGTCAGATTAAGACATGAGGTTTGGGCAATGAGAATATCATGGTGTTGGGTTCCACAGTGAAGGTGGACAATTTATGCATTCTCACCTGCTTCCAGCACTGAAAATGCTGCCGATAGTATTTCTGAGATCTGCAAATCATCAAAGTCATAAGCAGAAAGAGAGAAAGGACAGTTCCCTAAATGAAGTCAAATCCATAGCAAAGAACAGAAATTAATGCTGAGTGGCAACAGGTGCCTGTGATGAACAGACCATCAAGAGGTCATTGGAGTAGAGGTTTCCACCTCTATGTGGAAACAGGAATCCTAGGTTCTCCCCAGAGAGGAAGGGGTCATAACTCCAGAGGAAGGTTGGAGGTTGTGTTGTCAGTGACACCTGAGGCTGAAGTGGACCTGAATAGCACAAGGGAGTTCCCTCAAGGAGATGCTTCCAGCCATGTGGCTGGTTGGATTTCAAGTAAAGAAACACTAAACGTGAGGGTGCTCAGTTCAAAGCATTTGTTAGCTGTATTTCCTCATAAGGAGATGAACTGTAGCACGTCCTCAAGATGGACAGAAACACATGGGATATTATATCCTTGCCCCAATCTAAAAAAAATAGAGATAATTATCTCTGAGTACACATCTCTCTTGGCATATGCTGTGTATTGGTTCCAGGACAAATCATGTATACCTAAAACCACAGATACTCAAATCCACCAGTCAGCCCTGCAGGATGTCCATGTAGGAAATTTGACCCTCCCTATAAGTGAGTTTGCATTGAGTGAACGCCATATTTTTTTTGAAACAATGCAATGTATTTTCTGGACATATCCTCTGGATACAATCAATAACATTTCTGGCAATAAGCACAGTATATGTCCTTTAATATAGGGAATTCAAATTAGGTTAAATTTAAATGTAGAAATGCTTCCATACTTTAAAGATACATTGATAAATAGATATTATCAAGGCTCTCAGCATAATGTTCTTCATCAACTTGCCATTTTAGGCCCCCCACTCTGAGTACCCCTCATTGCCCCTCAAATGCATCATAGGTTCTCCTACCTCCATTTCTTTGCTAGTCTGTTCATCTCCTTCTGCTGAGGGTTGAGGGAAGAGTTGTTGTTTCTCATGCCCATTTTATTGTCCATCCTGAGTGGCATGGATTGCAGAAAGTTTTTTATTATCTGTAAAGTGAGAAACCATTGTGGTTCAATTCAACAGTAAACACTTATTGTATGACTCCTTTGTTTAAAGATCTCTGCTAAACACAGTTCTTGGTTTCCTAAAACATGTGTGCCATTCTGTTTCATATTAGTATATAATTTAGCCAAACAATTCTTTTTGTGCCATTTTAAATTTTCCTCGTTTGTAAGTCATTGCTGGAAGTTTGGCTAAAAGGGAATTATAACAATCTAACAGCATGGGCACAATGGTATGAGTTTGTTTTATGAGATCAGCACATGATAAATAAATATGACCACAGCTTGCTCAGACACTATAGCTGTGAAAAATAAAATATCTCTTTCTATTATCTGTCTCATTCTTCATCAAAATAACTGTGGCTAAACACTACACCAAGATCTTTGGAGTAGTTAGTTTTGATTTTATTTAAAAATTAGGTTATTTAAGTAATGACTAAGGGAGTTTTGAAAAAGGTATTAGAAAATCTAAAGTCCAGTGAAAATAAAAGACATATTTCTTTCATATTTTTTTTTGAGTTGGAGTCTCACTCTGTCACCCAGTCTGGAGTGCAGTGGCACATTCACGGCCACCCCAGTGTCAACCTGCTGGGCTCTGGTGATCTGCCCACCTCAGCCTTCCAAGTAGCCAGATCTACAGGGGCACACTGCCATGCCCGGGTATTGTTTTTTAAATTGTAGAGAAAATAAGTTGTCCAGGCTGGTCTTGAACCGGCGGGCTCAGGCAATCCACTCACCTCAGCTTCCCAAAGTGTTGGGATTACAGGCTGAACCACCGAGCCTGGTCAAAAGACGTATTTCAAGAGACTGGTATATCCACACAGGAATGCTCTTCCCTAAAAGTTATTGTAAAGAACATGGTCCAAAAAAATGAAAAAATAAAAACAGAAATTTTTTTGTTTACATAATATTTGCAGGCAAGGAGAATGGTGAGAGGAACATGAGCCCCATGGTTTGTGGCAGATGCTGTAGCAATAGTGTATGAGAAAAAAGTGGAAAAAGCTTCTCAATTTACATTTGACTTGCCTGATTTAAAATGACAGTGATTCTTAAGTTGGAAAATCTGAAACACAGAAAGAGAGACTGGAAGCCCAGGATAAGTAAACAGAAGGCAAAATCCTGTATTTCTGCTTTGATTAGATCAGCTTCTCAGATTTAATTACTTTATATCTCATGGTATTGAATGGGTGTGCAAAGTTTTTAAAAACAATTTTTATTGTAAAGATGTGGGTTATATGTCAGGGTTAGGTATACAAACATTGATCATGCAGGTACCCCTGTTAATGAGATATGCCCCTCCCTCTCCTAGCAGTTTCCCTCAACTGCCAATCACACCCCAACCAACAGTTTCCCATCACTGCCAATCTCTTTCTTACAGAATTATAATTGTTCAAGGTCGTCTTATGAGTGAGAACATATGGAACTCTTCTTTGTTTCTCTGATAAATCACTAAGTATGATCGACTCCAAATCCATCCAGGTTGCTGCAAAGTTCATATATTTGTCATTCTTTATGGCTGCATAATATTCCATTATGTGTATGTGCCACATTTTTTAAATTCAGTCCAGCTTTGATGGGCAACATGGTTCATTCCATGTTTTTGCTAATGTGAATAGAACTGCAATAAACATTCGTATGCAGGTATCTTCTTTGTAGAATGATTTGATTTCCTCTTGGTATATTCTCAATAGGGGAATTGCTGGGTCATATGGAAGGTCAATTTCTAGTTCCTTCAGAAATCTCTAGACTATTTTCCAGAGAGGTTGTACAAGTATGCATTCGCACCAGCAGTGTAGAAGCGTTTCTTTTTCTCCACCTCACCAGCATCTGTTGTTGTTTGTTTTATTAATGATGGCCATTCTTACAGTTGTTAAGTGGTATCTCAGTGTGATTTTGATTTGCATTGCTCTGATGATGAGTGAGGCTGAACACCTTTTCATGTGTCTGTTGGCTGCCCGTATATCTTCTTTTGAGAAGTGTCTCTTCATGTCTTTTGCCCTCTTTTTAAAGGGACTGCTTGCTTTTGTCCCTTCAGTGCGTTTGAGTTCCTTGTAGATCCTAGATGTTAGGCCCTTGTCAGATATACAGTTGGCAAATATATTTTCCCATTCTGTGGGCTGTCTCCCTGCTCTCTTGATGGTGTGTTTTTGCTTTTCAGTAGTTTGTCAGTTTAGAGAGGTTCCACTTGACTATCTTATCTCTTATGGCCTGGGCACTTTGGGTTTTGATCAGGAATCGGTTGAGAGTTCCAACTTCCACAAGAGTGTCTCCTGCATTTTCTAAGGTTCTTACAGTGTGAGGTTTTACATTTAGGTCTTTGATCCATTTAGAGTTAATTGTTGTGTGTCTTTGATCCATTTACAGTTAATTGCTGTGTATGGTGATAGGTAGGGATCCTGTTTGTCTCCTGCATGTGATCAACCAGTTTTCCCAGCACCATTTACTGAACAGGGTTTCCTCTCCCCAGCAGTTGTTGTTGGAGGCTTTGTCAAAGATGAGTGGGTTGAGGAATTGAGGCTTTGCTTCTGGAATCTCTATCCTGTTCCATTGGTCCATGTGCCTGTTTTTATACCAATACCTGGTTGTTTTGACTACTGTAGTTTTATAGTAGAGTTTGAAGTCTGGAAGTGTGGTACCTTCTGCTTTGTCTCTCTTGCTAAGGATTGTTTTGGCTATTCATGGTCGTTTATGTTTCCATATGAATTTCTGTATTGTTGTTTCCAGGTTTGAGAAGAATTTTGTGGTAACTTAATGGCTATTGCGTTGAATCTGTAGATTGCCTTTGGTAAGATGGACATCTTAACAATGTTGATTCTTCCTATCCATGAGCATTGCATATTTTTCCATTTGTTTGTGTCTTCTTGGATTTCTTTGAGCAGTGTTTTGTAGTTCTCATTGTAAAGTTCTTTTACTTCTCTGGTTAGAAAGATGCTGAGGTATTTCATTTATTTTGTGGCTATTATGAATGGGATTGTGCTTTTTATTTGGGTCTCTGCCTGCTTATTATTGGTGTATAGAAATGCAACTGACTTTTACTCATTTATTTTGTACCCTGAGAGTTTACAAATTCCTTTATCAGTATCAGCAGGTTTTTGAAAGATTCTCTTGAATTTACAAGTTATGGGATTATATCATCCGCAAAAGAGAATAACTTGACTTCTTCTTTTCCTATTTGGATACCCCTGATTTCCTTCTCTCGTCAAATTGCCTAGGCTAGGTCTTCCAACACAATATTGGATAAGAGGGGTGAGAGTGGGCAGCCTTGTCTTGTTCTAGTTTTCAGGGGAAATGTTTCTAGTTTCTGTCCATTTAGTAATATGTTAGCTATGGGTTTGTCACGATGGCACTTACTATTTTGAGGTATGTTTCTTCTATAACCAGGTGTTTGAGGGTTTTTATCAAGAAAGAATGCTAGCCGGGCTCAGTGGCTCAGCCTGTAATCCCATGCTTTGGGAGGCTGAAGTGAGTGGATTGCCTGAGCCCGCGGGTTTGAGACCCGTCTGGGCAACTTGGAGAAACCTCATCTCTACAATAAATCAAAAATATCAGCCAGGTGTGGTAGCACATGCTTGTAATTCTGGCTACTCGGAAGGTTGAGACAGAGGGATTGCCGGAGCCCAGCAGGTCGAGGCTGCAGTGGCTGGGAGCTGCCACTGCACTCCAATCTGGGTGACAGAGTGAGACTCCAACTCAAAAAAAAAAAAAAAAAGAAGGGATGCTGAATTTTATCAGAAGCTTTTTCTGCATCTAATGAGATAATCACGTAGTTCTTGTTTTTGCATCTGTTGATGTATTGAATGACATTTATTGTCTTGTGAATGTTGAACCAGCCCTGCATCCTGGGAATGAAGCCTACTTGGTCATGGTAGATGATTTTTGAGATGTGCTTTTTGATTTGATTTGTTAGAATTTTGTTGAGGATTTTTGCATCTATGTTCATAAGGGATATTGGCCTGTAGTTATCTTTCTTTGTTGCATCTTTACCTGGTTTGGGTATCTGTGTAATGTTAGCTTTGTAAAGATGGCGATGGCACAGGAGGGACTGTGAGATTATCTAAAAGTGAGTTCACATAAAGACTCTTGCTTCCCTCACAATACCCCTCACCCACAGCCAGCCACACCGGTCTGAGGCCTAGAGGTCCTCGGTCCCAAGCACCGCCCAGCTACCGCAGCCCCTGGCTGTGTGGAGTTCCCAGCTCCCTCCCAGGCTACACCATCTCACCTGGCCCCAAGCCGCCACCACCTGTCGAGGCCGTCAGATATCACCTTGTGGAGATCTGTGTTCCCTTGCTGGCTACACTGCTCTCTGCAGCACCTAGCCACTGCCAGCTTCCTCCCCTGCTGGGGTGCCCAACTCTGTCTCAGGCCACACTCCATCACTGGCTGAAGCATCCTGCACTTGTCCCAAAGCCACTGCTTGTGCTCACTCCTCAGAGCTCCAGGTCCCTGATATGACTGAGGCATCGAGCCCCATCTCAAGTCACCATTTCCCAGGGATAGTTCCCAGGGAGGGCTTAGGCACCCACCCCTCAGAGATACCAGCTCCATCCCTGGCTGAAGAGCCCCACACGGAGCTCTAAGCTGCTGCCAGCACCCATCCCTCGGACCTCTAGGTCCCTGCTCTGGCTGAGGTGCCCAGCCCCATCTCAAACCACCATTGCCCAGGGAGGCCCTAGGTGCCCGCTCCTCAGAGCTCCAGGCCCCTGCCATGGTTGAGACACCCAGCCCCATCTCAAGCTGCCATTGCACAGGGAGGCTTTAGGTACCTGCCCCTCAGAGATACAAGTTCCAACCCTGGCTGAAGCACTCCACATGGTACCCAAAGCCACACCAGTGCCCACCCCTTGGAGCTCTGGGTTCCCACTCTGGCTGAGACATCAAATCCTATCTCAAGCCACAATCTCCCACGGAGGCTCTAGGTGCCTGCCCTTCAGAGATGCTGGCTCCATCTCTGGCTGAAGTGCCCTGCATGTGTCCCAAAGCCACCACCAGCACCCACCCCTCAGAGCTCTGGCCCCTGCCCTGGTTGAGGCACCCAACCCCATCTCAAGTCACTGTCACCCAAGGAGGCCATGGCGCCTGCCCCTCAGCTGTAGGCTCCATCCTTGCCTGAGGCACCCCACCAGTCCCAAGGCTACCACTGCCCACACAGGCCCCCAGAGTTCTGGGCTGAAGTGCTCAGGCCACTCTAGAGCTGCCACCCCTATGGAGGCTCCCAGTGCCCATGCCTAAGAGCTCTGGCCCCGGTCTGGGCTGAAGCACCCAGCCTTGCATCAATTTCCCATTCTTGTGTAGGTCCCCGGGGCCTGTGCCCAGGTGCCTCGGAGCTCTGGGTCCCTGCGCAGGCTGAAGCACCCAACCCTGCCTCGAGCTGCCCCTGCACATGGAATCCCTATGCACCTGCCCCTCAGAGCTATGGACTCCCCCCGACTGAAGTTCCCCACCAGGCCACAAGAATCCACCTCCCAGGGAGGTCCAAGGCTCCTTCCCCATGGAGCGCCGGGCTCCCTCCTTGTTGGCTACAACACCCCACCCCCTAGCCATCCTGACCACTATGCTGACCAGCAACACCCAGCAGTCTCACACTCTACCTTCCCCGACTCACCGCTGACCACAGAGGGACCAGAGAACAGTTGGAGCTAGAACCAGGCAAAGACCTGCATTGCCCCATGAGTTCCACCCAGTTCTGTGCATCCTATAGCCTGGGACCTAACAGCAATGAAAGAAAAAGAGTCCCAAGTTGCATGTGACATGCCAACCTACAGCACTCAGCAGTCTCACATTCTGCCACTCCCCCACAGCTGGATCCGGCTGCAGTAGAACCTGAGATCATCTGGAGCCCTGTGGCCAGGTAGAGACCTGCAGTGACTCACTCACCCAGCTCTGCCTAACCTCCAGTTTGGGAGCTAAGGCCTCATGGTTATGTAAGGGAACAGTACATCCTAAGGAGGCTGGTCAGCTTGTGCGTCTGTATGATTATATGTTCTAGTTTATTGTTGCCATCGCTGTTTTTTTATTGTTTGTTTTTATTTTTGTTTTCCCTTTCTCTTATCTGTCTTCAGGTCTATTTTTTTAAACATATTTTTTATTGTGGGGTACAGTGAAGGGTTAGGTATATAAATATGCATTGTGCAGGTACCCTTGTAGATGAGGTGTACCCCCTGTCCCCAGACAGATATCAATTACCATCAATCCCACCTCCTTTCCCCTCTCTGCCTCTTCCCAAAGTCTCCCACCACTGTCAATTCTTTTCTTATAGTATTACGATAGTTGTTCAAGGTCCACTTATGAGTGAGAAGATATGATACACAGATCTTTGTTTCTGTGAGAGATCACTCAGTATTATCAACTCCAATTCCATCCAGGTTGCTGCAAAATTCATGATTTTGCTCTTGTTTATGGCTGCACAATATTCCATTGTGTATATGTACCAAATTTTTAAAAATCTAGTCATCTTTTGATGGATAGCATGGCTAGTTCCATGATCTTGCTATTGTGAACAATGTTGCAATAAAAATACATGTGCAGGTATCTTTTTTATAGAGCGATTTGAGTTCTTCAGCTTATATTCCCAGTAGGGGGATTGCGGGGTCATAAGGAAGATCAATTTTTAGAGCCTTTAGGAAATGCCACACTGATTTCCACAGAGGCTGCACTAGCTTACACTCCGACCAACAGTTTAGAAGTGTTCCCTTTTCACCCCATCCTCTCCAGCATCTGTTATTTTTTGAGTTATTGATAATGGACATTATGACTGGAAATGACTGGAATTAGGTGGTAACTCAGTGTAGTTTTAATTTGCATCTCCTTGATGATTAGTGAGGTTGAATATTGGTTCATGTATCTGTTGGCTGCTCGTATGTCTTCTTTTGAGAAGTGTCGGTTCATATCTTTTGCCCACTTTGTAATGGGATTTTTTTTTTTTTTACTTTTCAGCACATTTGAGTTCCTTGTAGATCCAAGATGTTAGGCCTTTGTCAGACACGGAGTTGGAAAACACTTTTTCCCAGTCCTTGGGCTTTCTCCTTGCTCACTTGGTGGTTTCTTTGGCTATGCAGAAGCTTGTCAGTTTAATGAGGTCTGACTTGTCTATCTTGTCTCTTATGGCCCATGTGCTTCAGGTTTTGTTCAGAAATTGGATGTCAGTTCCAATTTCCATAAGGGTGTGTCCTGCATTTTCTAAAGTTCTTATGGTTTGAGGTTTTACATTTAGGTCTCTGATCCATTTAGAGTTAATTTTTGTGTATGGGGATAGATAGGGGTCTTGTTTGAATCTTCTGTATGTGGTCACCCAGTTTTCCCAGCACCATCTACTAAATAGATTGTCCTTTCCCCAGTGGTGGGTAGAGGAGGCTTTGTCGAAGATAAGTTGGTTGAGAAATTGGGATTTTGCTTCTGGAATCTCAATTCTGTTCCATTGGTCTTATGCCCATTCCTGCACCAATACCAAGCTGTTTTGATTATTGTAGCTCTATAGTAAAGTTTGAAGTCTAGTAATGTGATACCTTTTGCTTTTTTCCCCTGAAGCATTGTTCTGTCTATTCTTGCTCATTTGTGTTTCCATATGAATTCCTGTATTGTTTTTTTCTCTGTCTGAGAAAATTGTTGCTGGTAAGTTGATGAGTATTGCAATAAACCTGTAGACTGCCTTAGGTAAGATGGACATCTTAACATTGTTGATCTTCCAATCCATGAGTATGGGATATTTTTTCACTTGTTTGTGTTATCTTTGATTTCTTTGAGCAGTGTTTTGTAGTTTTCTTTGTAAAGGCCTTTCACGTCTCTGGTTAGGAAGATGCCAAGGTATTTCGTTTTTTTGTGGCTACTGTGAATGGGCTTGTGCTTTTTATTTGGGTTTCTGCTTGTTTATTATTGGTGTAAAGAAATGCGATTGTCTTTTGCACATTTATTTGATATGTTAAGACTTTGTCAAAGTCCTTTATCAGTGCAAGGAGGTTTTTGACAGATTCTCTTGGGTTTTCAAGGTACACAATCATGTTGTCTGCAAAGAGAGATAACGTGACTTCCTCTTTTCCTATTTGGATAACCCTGGTCACCTTCTCTTTTCTGATTGCTCTAGCCAGGACTTCCAATACTATGTTGAACAGGAGGGGTGAGAGTGAGCATCTTTGTCTTGTTCCAGTTTTCAGGGGAAATGGTTCCAATTTTTGTCTGTTTAAGAGTATGCTGACTGTTGTAGATAGCTTTTACTATTTTTAGGTATGTTCCATGCATGCCTAGATGTTTGAAGGTTTTTTAATCAAGAATGGGTGCTGTATTTTATCAAAAGCTTTTTCCGCATCTAATGATATAATCACGTGGTTTTTGTTTTGACATCTGTTGTTGTTTTTAATTACATTTATTGTTTTACAAATATTGAACCAGCCTTGAGTCACAGGGATGAAGCCTACTTGGTCATGATGGATAAGTGCTGAGATGTGTTGTTGAATCCGGTTTACTTGTATCTTGTTGAGAATTTTAGCATCTATGTTCATCAAAGATATTGACCTGCAGTTCTCTTTCTTTGTTGGGTCTTTTCCTGGCTTTGGTATCAATGTGATGTTAACTACATAAAATGATTTGGGGAAGTTTCATCTTTCTCAATTGCCTGGAATACTTTCAGTAGAATTGGTATCAGCTCCTCCTTAAATGTCTTATAGAATTCTGCTGTAAAGCCATCTGGTCCAGCGCTTTTTTGTGGGTAGTTTTCTTATTACATAGTCAATTTCCTTGATTGTTATTGGTCTATTTCAACCTAGGCAGGTTGTGTGATGTCAGAAAATTTTCCATAGCCTTAAGGTTTTCAGTTTGTTTTCATACAAGTGTACATAATAGTCTCTAATGGTCTTTCGAGTTTCTTCAGGGCCAGATGTGACTTCAGCTGTTGTGTTTCTGTTTGTGTTTATTTGGGCTTTTCTCTTTTTTTCTTGGTCAGTCTAGCTAGGGGGACCACTGATCTTGTTTATTCTTTCAAAGAACCAGCTTTTTGTTTCATTGATTTTTTTGTATTATCTTTTTGGCTTCTATGTCCCAGATTTGGGCTTTTATTTCAGTGATCTGGATTCTTCTGCTGAAGTTAAGGTTTTGGTGGTCTTGCTTTTCCAGTTCCTTAGGTGACTTGTTAGGTTGTTTATTTGTGATCCTTCCATTTTCTTCATGTGCATTTTTAAAGATATGATTTCCCCTCTTACTACAGTTTTCATAGCATCCCAGAGATTTTGGTAAGATGATTCTTCTTTTTCATTTGCTTTCAGGTATCTTTTAATCTCTGTTTTGATTTCATCATTGACTTTGTAGTAGTTTAGCATCATGCTGTTTAGTGTCGATGTCTTTGTGGGTTTTGGGGGAACCTTGCTGTTGTTGATGTTTATTTTTATTCCACTGTGGTCCGAGAAGGTGTATGGCAAAATTTTGATCTTTCGAAATTTGCTTATGCTTGGTTTATGGCCAAGTATGTGGTCAATCTTAGAGTATGTTACATGCGGTGATGAGTAGAATGTATAGTCTGTGGTCATTGGGTGGAGTGTTCTGTAGGTATTGATTAAGTTCATTTGGTCAAGAGTCACATTGAGGTTCTTGATCTCTTTGTTGATTTTTTTGTCCTGATGATCTGTCTGGGGTTGTGAATGGGGTATTAAAGTCCCCAGCTATGATAGTGTTAGAGTCAGTGTCTTTTGTGAGTTTACCTAAAAGCTGGTTTATGAAAGTTGGCGCTTTTATGTTGGGTGCATATATGTTTAGGATGGATATTTCTTGTTGATAGATTGAACCTTTATCAGTATGTAGTGACCTTCTGTATCTTTATAATTTTCATAGCTTAAAGGCTATTTGGGAGAAAGCCCATGGACTAGGAAAAAGTATTTGCCAACTCCATGTCTACATAGCCTAACATCTAGGATCTACAAGGAACTCTAATGTGCTGAAAAGCAAAAACAAGCAACCCCATTACAAAGTGGGCAAAAGACATGAACAGACAATTCTCAAAAAAAGACATACAAGTGGTCAACAGATACATGAAGAAATGTTCAACTTCACTAGTCATTGAGGAAATGCAAATTAAAATTACCCTTGATGTCCTGAATGTTATCTAATGTCTTCCTTTCATTTTATCCTATACCCTTGAGTAAAAAAAAAAAATCAATGGGGGCCAGATCAGGTGATATTCCAATACAGTTATTTATACAATGCTGCCAATGTAAGCACACAGTGGCACATTTGCGAACTTAATGATCAGAACTCAACAAATAACGACAGAAGCTCTAATGGCCATTCAAAGAAAATAGTTCCAAAATTGCTTTGATGGGTGGACTAGGTGCTGGCATTGGTGCATAACTTCCCAAGGGGAGGACTTCGAAGGTGAACGCTGAGATATTCAGCAATGAGGTATGAAGCACTTTTCCAAAATAGCTGCAAATCTAAATTTCGGACCTTGTAGGTGGTGCTCGGTACTCCTTCTGGAGATGACAGAGGTTCTGGTGCCAGGTTATTCCTCCTGTGATGCCTATGCCCTGAGCCTCTACAGTCCCTCACTCTCCATGTGCAGTAGCCTTCCGAGTTCCTCCTGGCTTGCTATTCACACTGTGGCCTGGCCCAATACTTGGCTTCTCCCACCGGCCCCACTTGAGCATGTGGGTGGAATATAACATGCAGTGCATCCCTCTTTCTTTTTATTTTTCTGCCTCTCTGTCCCCACAGGTGGACCTAGCAGTTGCTGGGCAGGTCTGTCTGGGGGCAGGACAGAAGTTTTGGGCTCCTCCCTCTTCCATGTTTTCCACAGCCTCATCACCAACAACCTGGTGGTGGAGACACGTCTTTCCCTGGTGTCCAACTCCCTCTAATATACACACCCCACTCTGGGCTGCAGCTCAGTCTCTGCTTTCCGGGCACTGCTTGCAGAGAGGACAGCCCCCACTTTGTTAAGTGCCAGGCTTCCTTGAGGGCCATTTGCAGTTTCAAATTCACCTCCATACATATCCTTGCTTAGTTTTGATCTTGGGTCACTCAGCATGAAGTGTTATGTCAGCTGTGGGTATTTTGTTGATCACCTTTGTTAATGTAGAACTGTTGGCTTCTTTTCCTAGTTTAGAAACACTCTTTATCATGAATGAATGCCAAAATTTTTGTCTACTCCTTTCTTTTTATTACCTATATTGAAAAATTTATTTGATTTTTAAAACTTTTTGTCTGTTAATATGGTGAATTATTCTGATTGCTTTACTATGTTGAATGAATCTTTCATTCCAGGTGTAAACCATTTTTAGAAAACACATGCACGCATGCACATACACACATATGCAGAAAATACCTACTGGTTAATTGTGTCTGCTGGGGCTTTTAGGGCCCCTCGGCACTACCTAGGAGGACCATAGGCATCCAGCAAACAGATCTCAGAGCCCCACATAGGACCTTGTGGACTCCTCAGGATCACCCCAGTTGGTTCCCTTTTCCTTCCCCATTTCTTTGAAATCTTGTTGACTCCACCAATTGCTTTGTGGGGCCAGTTTTAAGACTGGAGTTGCTCCTGATGTGGCAGCAGTGAAGATCTTGCAAGGGATGTTTCTATCATGTCCTGAGTCGAGACTGGGGAAATTACAAAAAAAGGAACACTTAACACAAGTGTCTTCAGTCTAAAGCATGTATTGGAGGAGGAAGCTTTTCTTTCGGGGAGCAGTGCAACACAGCCTCAAGATGGACAGTGAGACACAGAATGTTTTACCTGGGTATATCCACAGTGAAGGTTTTGGGTGTGAAGTTTTATAAGAGAGTTTAAGAAGTCTGATGCAGGCTAGAACTGGTTTGTATTTGTTTAGCAAAAAGAAAAAAAAAGGCTAATTTCTCAGTGTTTCAGAGCAACAACCTTATTGGAGCCTGGGAATGTCAGAGGCTCCAGATTCTGCTGAAGTCCACAGGTGAACACAGGCGGCTGGGCAGGTCTTGCACAATGCGTGTCTCTATGAGAATATAGAAAAGTGTGGGAGACTGGGGGACCCTGCAGAGGCTGTGTCTTTCCCCCTTCCTTGCTGCACATTTGTGGGAGACATTATATGGGATGTTTATGCTGCAGAGTTATAACTTGTAAAAAGAACTATACATGTTTTAGGGCATAGAAAATCAATGACATGTACAGGGGACTTGCTTCATTAGTCAGGAACACATAACCCTTACTAAATAAATCATGTCAATCCTTATTAAGTATAACATGTTCATCTTTGTATCAATCACTTAATAATAGGCAGACTGCTCTGTTACACAGCTTATTTGGAACACAGAGACAGAAAGTGATGCACACAGAATGATCAATCATTTATATTAGTCTCTTAAGCTCTGTCAGATTTCATCTCTGGCTATAGTCCATGGTGTACACTAGTTCTATTTCAGTGCAACTGTGAAGACAGAGACAGTATGTGCCTGGGATCAAGCAGCATGGGTTTCATCTCAGGAAGGAGAGGCTTTAGGAGAAATCCAGGACATATGCAGATCAGCAGAGTCACAGTTATCATCTGACTATGTCATTCACATTTAGCAGCATTATGAGGTAGCACAAAGAGGGAAATAAGGGGGAAAAAAGGACTCTTCTCCTGACTGGGAGTGTGGATCTTGTTTCTTCTTAGCTGTCATTTTCCTGAACTTTTCTTTTCTTCTTAGCAAAAGAATCCCCTGTTCACCACCCTGGAAGCAGCCCCTGACTTATTTCTGCTCCTCAGTGCCCCTTGTTTACTTTCTTGAAACTCCCATCCTCATCCTGTGGTCCTGCTTCCAAGCTTTAGGTGTGATGATTGTGTCAGAGCTTAACTATGAAGGGAAAGCTAACTCTATTTGTATGGTTTCTGTTTAACCACTGCCTGTGTGACATTCTGCATTACTGTACCATCTCTGATCCTCACTTTCCTCTTCTGGGGCATGAGGTCATGACTCCCTCTCATCACAGTGGTTGTGGGGTCCACTAATCCCTGTTCATGAGAGACCTGGTCAGTATAGCTAATTTTTAGAGGGCATGAGGGGTTGGGATATGACAGGATCCTAGTGTCAGATTCCATAGTCAAGGTGCATAATTTATACATCCATTCAGAGATTATTTTTCATACCATTTTCTTTGACCATCTTTTTCTCACATGTTGATGCCAGCATTCATTTGATTAATGCCATCTTTTGAGCAAACATCATACTTAAATTATGTATACATTTTTGGTGCCCCCCAGTATATTAACAACAATTTATTATATATTTCAAAGCAGCTACAAAAGATGACCTTGAATGTTCACAACAAAGGAAATGTTAAATGTTTGAGATGATGGAGATCCCCCAAACACCAATTTGATAATTACGCATTATATGCTTTTATCATAATATCCCATGTACCCCATAAATATGTACAACTATGATACTCAGAAAAATAAATATAAGCCAGGCACAGTGGCTCATGGTTGTAATCCTAGCACTTTGGGAGGCTGAGGTGAGAGGACAGCCTGAGCCCAAGGGTTTGAGACTAGCCTGGGCAACATAGCGAAACCTCCTCTCTACAATAAATACAAAAATTAGCTAGGTGTGGTGGTGCATGCCTGCAGTTCCAGCTATTTGAAAGACTGAAGCAGAAGGATGGCCTGAGCCCAGCAGGTCGAGACTGTGGTGGCTATAAGTGTGCCACTGCACTCCAGCCTGTGTGACAGAGTGAGACTCCAACTCAAAAAAAGAAAATAGATATTACAACATTTGGTCAGGCTCAGTGGCTCAGCCTGTAACCCCAGCACTTTGGGAGGCCAAGGCAAGTGGATTTCCTGAGCCTGTGGTTTCAAGATAGAGCAGTCAGCGTATCTTGGCATTATCTCATCTTTACAATAAATCAAAAAAATTAGTGAGGCGTGGAAGCATCCATCTGTAGTTCCAGCTATCCAGAAGGTTGAGGTGAAAGGATTGCCTAAGTCCAGCTGGGTGACGCTGGGGTGGCCGTGAGCATACTACTGCACTCCAGCCTGGGTGACAGAATGAGACTCCAACTCCAAAAAGTAAATAAAGGAAAAAGAAAAAAAAGAGAGATAATGTTAGGTCAGACCTGCCAGAGTGGAGTTGTATAATCCAGTGCCACACGAAAGATATAAAGAGCTGCATAGAAGTTAGATTGAAAATATAGCTTATTTAGAAAATAGATGAAAGAGAGAGAGAGAGAGAGACAGAGAGAGAGAGAGAGACGAGAGGAGAGAGAGAGAGAGGAGATTCACCTCCACAAGGTAGGGAGTGGGGGTAAAGCTAAGAAACATGGTGACCAGAGCTCAAGAAACCAAATGGTCAGACCATGACTTAGAAAAGCAGTGGCCCCATTCAGAGATTCTATCTGCCAAGAAATGCTCAGAAATATGAAACATGAAGAGTATTATAGTCATGCACACAAAATTGCATTTCCCAAAATTCAGGCATATCCACATTTAAGATGAAATGAAAATCGAGTGGCCACAAGTGTCTTGAACCATCAAGGCATCATTACTGTGGAGGAGGTTTTCATCCCTGGTGACACAAAAAAGGAATCTCAGGATTTTCACAGAGAGGGAGGGTGTCAGGGCTTTGAGGTGAGGCTGGCATCGGTGGCTAACTCTCCCGTGAATCTGTGGACAGGTACTTTATATCTCTGCTCATTGACTGGAATCCCTGGTCTCTGAGCCACCTACCCTGTGTGTGTGTGAAACAGAATCACCACAGTATTGTCAGACACGGATGCCTGTGCCACGTGTGAACCCAGAAACCAAGATCTGTTCTGATGCAGACCGGAAGGAGGCAAGCTTCAAGGAACGTGAAACCTGGCCTAGGTGCCTGTGCCTCTCCACACCTGGTGTGCGTCCCTGAGTCCCCAGTCGCCCACACCACGCCCCTGCTCTGGCCCCTAGCAACCTAGCGTTTCCGGAAGCCACAGACTCCCTCCCCGCAGCTCCTGAGGCCTGCGATTGGATCTGCAGGGCAGGGGCGGGGCCAGAGGGCCTGACTGGCGTGATGACGTCAGGCTTCGCCCGAGCTTCCTTCTGTTGTTGGTTGCCAGGGTCTTTGAGTCATTGTGAGGTTGAAGGGATGCCCAGGCGAGGTCCTTTCCCCACCCTGCTCCTCGCTCTCTCTAATGAGTTGGGGCTCCAGGGGTGAGAAGGGCATTGGAGATCTCCCCGGGATCCTCAACCCTGACCGCCATGAGTCCATAGGGTAGCCCCAACTCACACTGCTCCGTGGGCAGCCCCTTCTTCCTCCCCCCAGGGCCTCAGACCTTACCCCATACCTACATCCTGGCCTGGCATCAGTGAAGCGCCACTCGTGACCCTCTTCAGCACCAATCTTGAGCTTGGTCACCTCCACCCACCAATCCTGACACCCCTCATCTTACCACAGCCCTTCCTGCAACCCCAGGGCTCCATGCACTTTCCCAAATCCACCCTGTTCTGTCCTTCCCTCTTAAGGTTGACTTTCTCACCCCATCCCCACACCCTCTACTCAGCCCCCACTATCCACTCATCTTGAGCTTTCTGCCTCTCTCTCCCATCATTCAGGACCTCCATCCAGTGAAGATGCTCTGTTTAGGCTACCCCTTCCTTCTGAATAACTCTGATCTTAGTCTGTCCCAAGACTTACTTGCATCTTGTACCTACAGACTGATTTCCCAGCCCACCATACACTTCCTTTCCATTGCCTGCCATCCTGAGGACACACCCCATCCTTAGCTGCTAGAACATTCCCAACTCTTGCTGCTACCATCTTCACCTGATCCTATTTAAAATGGGATCACCTTTCACCTCTGCTGACCTCCCACTGCACTCTCTCCTCCAACTCTGTGCCCATTCTTCCCTTGACCTGGCTCCCTTCCATCTTCATGCAAGTTCCCCCGCCAGCCCCAGCAGCAGCCCCTCAACTGTCCTATTTTTGCTAATTTATTTCTTGTTACTTTTGCGAAGGGATGGATTTTCAGATGCCCTTACTTCATCGTTTTCACTGATGTCACTTAAAACAAGGTTTTAAATCTCTTAAGTCACAAGGACCATGGGTTAGTTAAACACTTAATTATGGGAAATAATTAGGGAAAAGAAATAAAAAGAACCTGTAATTCTTATTGAGGCTCTCCATGATAAAGAAGGTGAAGGTAGCAAAGGCTTTTCTCTATTTGGTCCTCTCAGAATCAAGGTTAAAGCAGCAGCCCTTTGAAACCTCTTTTCTTCCTCCAGGGTAAGCACAGAATATGTGTTTTTGACTTAAAAGAGCTGAGTTCAAATTTCAACTTTGCTTTTTAATAGCGTGGTGACCTAGGACATTATAGAACCTCTCTGTACAACAGTTTCTTCATTTTAAAATGGGGTAATAGGCCAAGCTCAGTGACTTATGCCTATAACCCCAGCACTTTGGGAATCTGAGCTGAGATGATTGCCTGATACCACAAGCTTGAGACCAGTCTGGGCAACTTGGCAAAACCTCATCTCTACAATAAATCAAAAAATAAGCCAGATGTGGTTGTGTTTACGTGTAGTTCCAGTATTTGGAAGGCTGAGGTGGAAGGATAGCCTGAGACAGACCTGATCTTAAACTCCATTGAGCAGTTGACCTCCATAGGGCCCCTAGTCTGACTGGAGGCTCACTGTGATATTTTTTGTTTCCTGGAATTAGTGTCAATTCAGAGCTAGTGTACACTAGTATATTAAATGTCTAATATATGTTTTTCCCCCCTCAAATATACATTTGGTATGACAAAAGGCCATAAATCCATTGGTGGAAGATGGGGGAAAATAGTAGTATAAATTTTTGATAGTGCACCAGGAGCTCTCTCAAGTTGAGCTGACTTTCCCTTAATTAAACAGTTTCTGAGGGAGATTGAATGCAAGCTGACCTAATTCCAGGAATTGATTAAGGGACTCTTGTCTCTATTTTCATGATTCAGGGAAGACTTTTGTTCACTCTACCTAGAAATGTCCTCCTGATACAGATCAAATACAAATTTAGAACCTTTCCTACCTATTTTTACCTCTTGGAACACCAGAAAAGACTAGTCCACACCATAGGTCTGCAGGAGACAAACTGTTCTGATTGCTGGCTTGACTCTGCTGCCTATTATGCTGCCCATGCCCATCTTGCCTTTGGATGCTGTGTTTTGACATTTGACCCCTGTCTTCCTTCTGGATTTAATCACTCCCATTTAATTTAGATTATTTAGGCCAGGTTCAGTGGCTCAGTCTGTCATCTCAGCACTTTGGGAGGCTGAGGTAAGTGGATTGCCTGAATATATGGGTTCAAGGCCAGCCAGGCAACTTGTCAAAACCTCATCTCTACAATAAATTAAAAAAAAATTAACTGGACATGGTAGCGCATGACTACTTCAAAGACTGAGGTGGAATAATCACTGGAGCCCAGCAGTTTGACACTGGGGTGACTATGAGTGTGCCACCACACTCCAGCCTGGGTGACAGAGTGAGACTCCAACTCCAAAAAAAGAAATTTAGATTTTCCACTTCAGTGACAGTAGTTGCCATTGTAAATTCATCACCAACATCATCATCCTGTCTTAATTCTGATAGCCACATTGAGCACTTCCTCAAACTCAGGAAAGACATTTCTCCAATATTTCCATTTCTCCATCAGGGAAGTAATTTCAAACCTATACAATTCTTGGGGAAAAAGTGAGACTCTAATTCCTGCCTTTTAAGCTTCAAAACCAGTCTTTGAATGGGAGATACATATACATAGGAAATCGCCAGATTTTATAAAACATTGAATGGTTACAATAAAATATTGCTATAGAAATAATTCGACATCTATTTGTTTTAGTGTTCTGTGGGGGTAGGATGGGGAGTGGCTGCAGAGGTTCTGAATTTCTCCTGCTGTTTTCACATTGTTGAGAATCAAGCAGAGCCTGTTGTGTTAGAGGCAGCACTGATGCTGAAGACAAATAGGGAGACATTATTGCTGGGGGGGTTGCTCAGAGAAGGCTTTTTTGAGGAAGTGGCACATAAGCTGGGCTTCAAAATTAAGAGAGGATTTTTCAGTCAATAAAGAAGGAGAAAGGTTCATAGGCGCTGGATGCAGAGCATACAAAAACTCAGATTAATGAGTAATGCAAAGGGTGAGAGAAGCAAACATTTGGGGTTAAGCACAGGTGGCTCAAACCTGTAATATCAGCACTTTGGGAGGCTGAGGTGAGAGAATTGTCTGAGCCCATGTGTTCAAGAATGGCCCGGGCTACCAGGTGAGACTTCCTCTCTACAATAAACCAAAAAAATTAGCCAGGCTTTGTAGTGCACACCTGTAGTTCTGGCTACTTGGAAGGCTGAGGTTGAAGGATAGCCAGAGCACAGCATGTAGCTGCTGGGGTGGCTGTGAGTATGCCACTGCACTCCATACCCGGTGTTAGAATGACACTCCAACTAAATAAAAAGGCAAACATGCCCATGGGTTCAGAAAGTGGAGTTAAAGGAAGAGTAAGGATAGAGATTGAAGATGGCAAATTGGAAAAAAGTATAGAGATTGAAGATGGAAAAGCAGCCTGAAAATGAGGGCCATAAGTCATGCACGGAGAGAGTCAGTTAATCCTATAGGTAGGAGGTGGGCTGAATTCAAATGGAGAATTCATAAACACAGAAAAAAGGACAGCGTTCATTCCCTCAAAGCAAACCAGAGAAGAGGGGATATACTGATGATTTTAAGATGGGAAATATTTCTCAGCTAACTTGCCAAAGCTCCAGAATCCTGTCTGATGTTAAGAGCTGTGCAAGAGGAGATCAGGGAGAGAGAAAAGAAAAACTGCAGAGTGTATGTGAGGTGAAGCCAGTTACAGCAGTCTCCACCACCTTTCAAGCCATTTTGGGAACTGGCAAGTCTGCACACATAACCCTTAAAATGTGAACTATTTCTCTGAATCCAACAGATGACTATACACCTGACGTCCAGTTCCTAGAGATGTGCTTAGGGATCCTTAAAGCTTTCCAATGGGTTTTCTTACCCTTGAAGTTACTGCATTTATCTGAGGATTTGCATACACTGTGTCCAGTGTTTGTGAGAAATATCCTCTTTGTCTACCAGAAATTTTATTTACCTATTTTTAATCTCTTTGAGTTGTGGTATAGTACGAATCAAAAAGTGGAAGGAGACTTCAGAACAAGAGAAACATATGCGTCATGAAGCATGAGCATGCATTATTGATGCGTGAACTCAAGAATCATTAAGCATTCTTGTTATATTTTTGTTTCTTCTAAGGTGTGAGGATCCACCAGTTTGAAGACCTTTGCCCATGGTGTTCTGCAATGCTTCCCTATCCTTCTCAACTTTTCATTTAGATATTGTCAATTGATTACTGAGATCTGACCTTTTAGCTTTCCTTCACTACTTTCAATCGAAAATCCACAAAAGTAGGTTATTTATCTTTTGTCCTATTGCTTCAAACATTTTCTTAATGGAACTAATGCTAGTTCTAATTTTAAACATATTTGCATAATCATACTATGAACTTTATTTTTGCTATGATATTAGACCTTCCAAGGGGGCAGAATTTTATCCCATTTTCTGACATGTCCAAAAGTTGGAATGCTTAAATATATCTTGATTTAGGAGGCATTAATGAATGGTGAATGGAATAATAAATGAAAAAAATGGAAGAAGAAGCCATATACTGGCTAAGGCAAAGGATGATGAACAGTTAGAAAAGGGATGATGTCCCTGAAAATAAAAATAAAATAAAATCCTTATGGCATTTTCCAGTGTTTTTCTAATGCGGGTTCATCTGAAAGCAGGACCTAAAACAAGGACATGAGTTCAGGTCATTTTTTTTGGAAACCAGGATGAGGAAGCCAGATATGAAAATAGTAAAGAAAAGGAGTGCCTGGAAGAGGGATGCATTGCTGAACATGAAGTGTAGTTACATTTACAACAGGATCTTGTACGGTTTACAGATCCAGGAATTTTTATCCAGAAGGTGAGATTTGTGGGAATATGTGTCTGGGCCTCATTGCTTGGAGTTTTCCTCAGGAATTGTCAGAACCTTCAAATGTGGGGCTGGAATTGCTCAGATAAATTCCTTACACACAAATGTTGAGAGACACGTGGACATTGTTGAGGTGGGACACTCTCCACGTAATTCTGAAAACTACAGAACTATCAGCCAGACCTAACATAAAATCAGCAGTGACACAAAGGAGTATAAAATTGAGTGCTGTAAATAGATGCTTACACTCCTACACTCCATGGAGTTAGTGCGGTATCTGGCAATTTGACCAGCTCCTCTTACAATCTCTACTTCTTCATCTTCTTGACAAAAAAATGAAAATCATTTTGCTTTTGTTTAGATCTCTGTTTCCTCTTTCCCCTCCCATCCATCTTTCAGTTCTGAAATTAGAAACTCCTTTCAACCTTTTAAGGGGAACAGAACTGAAAAATAATTAGTCACCTCCTAGCACAGACTAGTTTCAGATCACTTTAAGATAAGCCATTAAAATAAATGCTTATTGAGAGTTGGGCAGTTGCAGTATTTAATACAAGCAACTGTCGAAAGATGAAAATGACCCTGGTCTTTTTTTTTCCTACATATTATTTTAATTTTTTTGAATATTTTAAAATTATATTTTGATTGACAAATAAGTGTATAATTTATGAGGTACAATATGGTGATATGATATGTGTACATATTAGATCGAGTTAATTTTTATAAAAAGTGAATTAATTTATTTTTTAATATTGCAAAGATGTGGAGTACAAGTCAGGATTAGAGTCATAAGTAGTTTTTGTGCAGGTGAACTTTGGACCCCCAACTAATCTCCACTTCCCCTGTTATAGGGTCAGGTACCCTTAGTCACATCCTCCCTTCCATCCTACTTCTGGCGGTATTCCAGTATTGTGATAAATGTTCAGGACCCATTTATAAGTGAGAACATGTGGTACTCAGTTCTTTGCTTCTGTAATAAATTACTGAATATAATGGACTCTAAATCCATCAAAGTTGCTGTGAAGTCTATAATTTTTTCCTTCTTTTTATCTGCATGTTACTCCATGGTGTATGTGGGTCACATTTTCTTTAAGCAGTCCACTTTCTATTGGAATCAGGGTTGATTCCATGATTTTGCTATTGTGAATAGTGCTGTAATAAACATGCATGTGCTAGTCTCTTTTTTATGGAATGATTTGAGTTCCTCTGAATATATTTCCAGAAAGGAGATTGCTTAGTCATATAGAAAGTCAATTTCCAGTTCTTTAAAAAATTGCCACACTTTTTTTCATAGAGGTTGAAATAGTTTGCACCCCCATCAACAATGTAAAATCATTCCCTTTTCTCCAAATCCTCAACAGCATTTGCAGTTTTTTTGTTTATATTAAAAATGGCCATTCTTACTGGAATTAGGTGGTATCTCAGTGTGGTTTTGATTTGCATTTTTCTGACAATTAATGAGGCTGAGCATTTTTTCATGTGTCTGTTGGCTGTTCGTATGTCTTCTTTTGAGAAGTGTTTATTTATGTCTTTTGCCCATTTTTCATTGGGTAATTTAACTTTATTTTATTTTCCTTTTGGTTTATTTGAGTTCCCTACAGGTCCTGAATGTTAAACCTTTGTCAGCTGCAGTTAGCACATATTTTTTCCCCATTCTATGGGTTGTCTTCTCACTTTCTTGATGATTTCTTTTGCTTTGCAAAGCTTTTCAGTTCGGTGAGGTCCCGCTCATCTCTTTTGTCTTTGAAGACACATGCTTTGGGGTTTATGACCAAGAATTGATTGCCTATTCCAATGACTATAAGAGTGTCTCCTGCATTTTCTAAGACTGTTATAGTTTGAGGTTTTATGTTCAGGTATCTGAGCCATTTAGAGTTGATTTTTGTGTATGGTGATCAGTAGGGATTCTGTTTCATTCTTCTGCACGTAGTCATACAGTTTGCCCAGCACCATTTGTTGAAGAAGGTCTCTGCCCAATGATCGTTATTGATGGCTTTGTCAAGCATGGATTTGTTTCCATATGAATTTCTGTATTGTTTCCAGATCTGAACAGAAAGATATTAATAATTAGATGGGTATTGTGTTGAATCTGTAGATTTTCTTGGGTGGAATGGACATCTTAACAATACTCATTCTTCAAATCCATGAACATGGAATTATTTTCAATTTGTTGGTGTTATCTTTGATTTTGTGTTTTGTAGTTTTTCTTTTAAAAGTCTTTCACTTGCAAAATGGATTGTGCTTTTATGTGGTTCTCTTACTGTTTGTTGTTGGTGTATAAGAATGAATATTCCTTTGCACATGAATTTTATACCCTGCCTCTTTCCCGAAGTTATTTATTGGAGCAAGGAGGTTTTTGAGTTTCTTTGGATTTTTCAAAGCGTAAGATCAAATTGTCTGCAAAGAGAGATTGCTTAACTTCCTCTTTTTCTACTTGGATGTCCCTAATTTTCTTCTCTTCCCTGATTGTTCTAGCTAGGATTTCTAATGCTGTGTTGAACAGACGAGATGAGAGTGGGCAAACTTGTCTTGTTCCCGTTTTCAGAGGGAATGCTTACAATTTCTTCCAATGGGCAATATGTAGGCTGTGCGTTTATTGTAGATGAATCTATTTTGAGGAATGGGTCTTCTGTGCCTAGATTCCCAATTTGTTTTTTTAATCAAGAAGGTAGTATAGGTTTTGTGAAAAGCTTTTTCTGCATCTAATGGTATAGTCATGTAGTTCTTGTTGTTATATCTACTGATATATTGAATTATGTTTCTGATCTTGCAGATGTTGAAGGAACCCTGCACCTGCATCCTGGGAATGAAGTTTACTTGGTAATGGTGGATAATTCTTGACATGTGTTGCTGAGTCCAATTTGCTAGAATCCTGTTTAGAGTATTTGCAATTATGTTCATCAAGAAGACTCCTGTAGTTCTCTTTTCTTGTTTAATCTTTTCCAGGTTTTCATGTCGGTATGTTTTTAGCTCCATGAAATGTTTTGTGGAGAGTTTCATGTTTTTCCATTGCCTGGGATATTTTCGATAAGATTGGTATCAACTCCACTTTGTATGTTTTGTAGAATTCATTTGGGAAGCTGTCTGATCCTTTTTTAAAGATACATTTTTTATGATGGAATCAGTTTCCTGAGTTGTTATTGGTCTATCAAGAGTTTTGATATTTTCTTTTTTCAGTCTTGGAAGGTTGTGTGATGTCAAAAAAGACTCCATTTCAAAGTTTTCAAATTTGTTTCCATATAGGTGCTACATAGCAGTTATTGATAATCTTTTGAATTTATTTGGGATCAGTTGATATTATCTTTTGCATTTCTAATTATGTTATTTGGTCTTTTTCCTTTCTTCTTAATCGATCTGACTAGGGGTCTTCCAATCATATTTATTCTTTAAAAGAAACAAATGTTTGGTTTGTTGAATTTTCCTGTGATTTTTTCCCCTGTGTCCTGTAGTTGGGTCTTTATTTTGTTCATCTGAATTCTTCTGTTGAAGATATGGTTTTGATGATCTTACCTGTACATCTCCATTAAGTATAACATTAGGTGTGTGTTTACTTGTGATCTTTCTGTTTCCTTGATGTGTGCATACAGGGCTATAAATTTCTCTCTCAGTTTTATTTTCATGGCATCCCAGAAGTTTGGTAAAATGTTTCTTTGTTTTTAACTGTTTCCAGGAATCTTTTAATTTCTGTCTCGATTTCTGGGTTAACCCAGAAGTTGTTCAGAAGTATGTTATTTAGTGTCCATGTAATTGTGTGGGTTTTTTGGGGGGTGGAGGTCGTGTTTTGGGTGATATTTATTTTTATTGAACTTTGTTCTGAGTGGATACATGGTAATATTTTGATCTTTTGAAATTTTTGCATGTTTGATTTATGGCTGAGAATGTGGTTGATCTTGGATCATGTTTCATATGGTGATGAGTAGAATGTTTTCTTTAATTGTAGGATGGATTTAGACATTTATTAAAATAATTTGGCCAAGCATCAAGCTGAGATTTGGGATTTCATTTTTTTCTTTTATTTTTTGCCTAGATGATCTATCTATGGTGGTTAATGGGACATTGAAGAACCCAGTTATACTATCATACCTGGGGACTTTAATACCCCACTCACAACCCTAGACAGATCATAAGGACAAAAAATCAGCAAGGAGATCCAGAACCTCAATGTGACTTTGGACCAAATGGACTTTATTGATATCTACAAAACACTCCATCCAAAGACCACAAA
>NW_007245054.1:0-418 GCF_000164805.1 Carlito syrichta
CCAGGCCTTTGTCTGGGGTGGGCAGGACCCCCCATTCGAAGAGCGCTAAGGACACACCGGAGCCACAAACGCAGTTGCTGCCACGGTTACCCCCTGTGGGGCCTGCTGGGGTCTTGGGCTCCGGCCTCTCGCACGTTTCACCTCCGTGTGGATTTCGTCTCACCTGGAAGGTCGGGGACTCTTTGCAGTTTGCGTTCGCCTCGTCCATCCGGCCCGAAAGCTGTTTCCTCTTCCAGGGAGGCTTTTCTCCCGTTCTATTTTCTCTTGACACCCGGTTAGATATATTAGACTTTCTTTTCTTTTCTGTTTTTGGGTCGGAGTCTCACCCTGTTGCCCAGACGGGAATGCAGTGCCACGCTCATGGCCAGTGCAGTCTCGACCTGCTGGGCTCAGGTGATCCTTCCGCCTCAGCCGTTCA
>NW_007245055.1:0-905 GCF_000164805.1 Carlito syrichta
AATAGGATTGGTATCAGCTCCTCCTTGTACATTTTGTAGAATTTTGCTGGAAAGTCATCCAGTCCATGTTTTGTTGTTGTTGTTGTTTTTGTAGATAGTTTTCATATGACAGAGTCAATTTCCTGAGTTGTTATTAGTCTATTTAGTGTCTCAATATCTTCTTGTTTCAACCTGGAGAGTTTATGTGATGTCAGAAAGTCTTCCATTTCATTTAGGTTATCAAGTTTGTTTCTATATAGGTATACATAGTAATCTCTGATCATTTTTTGTATTTCTTTGGGGCCAGTTGTGATTTGTCCTTTTGTATTTCTGATTTTGTTTATTTGGGTTTTTTCCTCTTTTTCTTGTTCATTCTGGCCAGGAATCTGTCAATCTTGTTAATTCTTTCTTTTTTTAAAATATACATATCAATATTTTTTATTTTGATATTGTGGGTTACAGTTAAGGGCTAGGTATACAAATATGCTTCGTTCAGGCACCCTTGTTGATAAGGGGTGTCTCCCCATTCCCAGATAGATATTGACTACTGTTAATCCCACCTCCCTTCCCCTCCCCCCCATAGTTTCCCACCACTGTCAGTCTTTATTTTTATAGTATTACAGTGGATGTTCAAGGTCCACTATATGAGTGAGAACATGTGATACTCAGATCTTTGTTTCTGTGAGAGATCACTCAGTATTATTGACTCTAGTTCCATCCAGGTTGCTGCAAAATTCATGATTTTGTTCTTTTTTATGGCTGCATAGTATTCCATTGTGTATATGTACCACATTTTGTTAATCCAGTCCTCTTTTGATGGACAGCATGGTTGGTTCCAGGTTCTTGATATTGTGAACAATGCTGCAATAAACATTCGGGTGCAGGTATCTTTTTGATAGAGTGATTTGAGTTCTTCAGGGTATATT
>NW_007245056.1:0-4767 GCF_000164805.1 Carlito syrichta
TGACTTAATTAGCTTCCCAGCTGGCTAGTCAACTGACTTAAGTAGATCGCTATCTATCTAGCCAGCTGGCTAGCCAGCTGACTTAACTAACTGACTTAAATAGCTGGCCTGCTTGCTAGTCAGCTGAATTAAGTAGCTTGCTATATAGCTAGCCATCTGGCTAGCCAGCTGACTAAACTAGGTGACTTAACTAACTAGCCTTCTGTCTAGCCAGTTGACTAAATTAGCAAGATACCTAGCTAGCCTGCTGGCTAGCCAGTTGACTTAACTAGGTGATTTAACTAGTTAGCCAACTGGCTGGACAGCTAACTTAACTAAGTACCTAGCTAACCAGCTGTCTAGTCAGCTGACGTAACTAGAATACTTAACTAGATAGCCTGCTGGCTAGCAGCTGAATCAACTGCCTAGGTATCTAGCTAGCCAGCTGGATAGGCAGCTGACTTCAATAGCTAGCTAGTTATGTATCCTGCTGGCTTGCCAGCTGACTCTTCTACCTATGTACCTAAGTAACCAGCTGGCTAGTGAGCTGACTTATGCAGGTTACTTAACTAGCTATCTAACTGGCTAGACAGCTGACTTAACTAGGTAGCGATGCAACTTGGTAGCTGGCTAGCCAGGTGATTTAACTTGCTGACTTAACTAGCTAGCAAGCTGAGTTAACTAGCTGACTTAAGCAGCTAGCTACCTACCTAACCAGCTGACTTGCCTAGGTGGCTTATCTATCTATCTATCTATCTATCTATCTATCTATCTATCTATCTGTCTGTCTGTCTGTCTGTCTGTCTAGCTATTTAGCTATCTAGACAGCCAGCTGACTTAACTATCTGACTTAACTAGCTACCAATCTGCCATAATTAGCTGACTAACATAGCTAGCTTTCTAGCTAGCCAGATGACTTAACTAGCTGAAATAACTATCTAGCCAGATGGCTAGTCATCTGACTTAACTATCTTTTTAACTAGCTAACAAGCTGTATGGCCAACTGTCTTAATGAGCTGAATTAACTAGCTAGACAGCTGGTTGCCAGCTGGCTTAAAAAGATGACTTAACTTGCTAGCCAGGTGGATGCCAGCTGACTTAACTAGCTGACTTAAACAGCTAGTCAGCTGGCAGCCAGCTGACTTAACTAGTTGGCTACATATCTAGCCAGATGGCTAGCCAGCTGACTTACCTAGCTGACAAGCTAGGAAGCTTGCTAGCCACCTCTCTTAACTTGCTAGGTATTTACGTAGCCAGCAGGCTAGCCAAATGACAAAACTAGTTGACTTGAACAACTATCTTGCTGGCTAACAAGCTAACTTATATAGCTAGCTACCTACCCAGCCAGCTGGCTAGACAGCTGACTAAAGTAGCTGACTAATCCATCTAGCCAGTTGGCTAGCCAGCTGATATAACTTGCTGACATCACTAGGTAACCAGGTAGCAATATAGCTGACTTAACAAGCTAGCTACCTATCTAGCCAGTTGGCTAGCCAGCTGTCTTAACTAGCTGAATTAGCCAGCTATTCAGATGGCTAGCCAGCTGACTTAACTAGCTCACTACCTAGCTTGCAAGCTGACTTAAGTAGCTGACTTAACTAGCAGCTACCTAGCTAGCCAGCTGACTTAAATATTTAGCTAACTAGCTACCTACCTAGTTAGTCAGCTGGCTTAAATAGTTAGCTAACTAGATAGCTACATATCTAACAAGCTGACTTAAATAGTAAGCTGCCTTGCTAGCTAGCTGACATAACCAGCTAGATAAATAGTTAGCCTAATCGTTATCTAACGTGTTAATTAGGTGATTTAATCATCTGACTTATAACATTAGCTAATGAGCTGGCTAGCTGACTCATCCAGCTGACTTAACTCGTTAGCTAACAAGCTAGTTATCTAGCTAGCTAGCTGATCATCCAGCTGACTTAACTCGTTAGCTACCCAGGTAGCTAGCCTACTCAAACAACTGACTCAACCTTTTGCTATCTATCTAGCTAGCTGACTCAACCAGCTGACTTAACCCGTTAGTTAACTAGCTAATTACCTGATGCAACCTGCTGACTTAAACTTTAGCTAACTAGATAGCTAGCTGTCTTAATCAGCTTACTAAATTAGAAGCTGACTTAACTAGATGACTTAGCTAGCTGACTTAAACACTTAGCTAGCTGACTTAACTGACTGACTTAACTAGTTAACTAGCTGACTTTACTACGTGAATTAAATAGCTAGCTATTTAACTAGCTGAATAACGAGCTGACTAAATAATTTGGCCAACTATTTGGGTAGAAGACTTAAGTAGCTGACTTAAATAGTTAGATAACCCAGTGAGCTAGGTGACTTAGCTAGCTTACTTAGCTAGCTAACTAGTTTAGAATAGCTCACTTAGCTTATCTGACTAAACTAGCTAGCCAGCTGACTTAACTAGCTGATGTAACAAGCTAGCTACCTAGCTAGCCTGCTGAATTTATTTAGCTGAAATAACTAGCTAGCTACCTAGCTAGATATCTCGCTAGATAGCCAAGTTAACTAGCTGACTTAACTAGCAAGCTACATAGCTAGATATCTTGCTAGAAAACCAACTTAGCTAGCTGATTTAAGTTAGCTAGCTGACATAACTAGCTGACAACTAGCTAGCTACATAGCTAACCAGCTGACCAAACTAGCTGAAATAATTAGCTAGTCTGCTGTCTAGCCATCTGAATTGACTAACTTTTTAGCTAGATAGGGAGATGGCTAGCCAACTGACTTAATGAGGTGACTTAAATAGCTATCCAGCTGGTTAGCCACCTGATTTAACAAGTTGATTAATGAGCTAGGCAGCTCACCAGCCAGGTGACAAAACTAGCTGACTTGACTAGATATACAATTGAATAGCCAGCTGACATAACTAGCGCTCTACCTTTTTAGGCACCTGGGTAGCCAGCTGACTTAACTAGCTGACTTAATTAGCTAGCCAGATGGTTAGCCAACAGACTTAACTAGGTCACTAACTAGCCAGCCAGCTGGCTAGCCAGCTTTCTTAACTAGCTGACTTAACTAGCTGTCTTAACTAGCTTGCCTGCTTTCTAGCCAGTTGAATTAATTAGCTTTCTACATAGCTAGCCAGCTGCTCTATCCAACTGAATTAACTAGGTGACATCTTGCCAGCCAGCTGTCTAGTCAGCTGACTTAACTAGCAGGCTACCTAGGAAGCCAGATGCCTAGTCACCTGATTTAACTAGGTGAGTAAACTAGCTAGCCAGCTGACTCGACAGCTGACATAACTAGCTAGCTACTTAACTAGCAAGCTTACTAGCCAACTGACTTAAATAGCTCTCTACCACTCTAGCCACCTGGATAGCAAGTGACTTAACTAGCTGACTTAATTAGCTATTCAGCTGGCTAGGCAACAGTCTTAGCTAGAGAGCTGGCTAGACAGCTGACTTAACTAGCTGTCTTAACTAGCTGTCCTGCAATCTAGCCAGTTGAGTTAACTTTCTTGCTACATAGTTAGTCAACTGGCTATCCAGCTGAATTAACTAGGTGACTTTTCTAGCTAGCCAGCTGTGAATCCAGCTGACTTAACTAGCAAGCTACCTGGCTAGCCAGCTGGCTAGTCAGCTGATTTCACTATGTGACTTAACTAGATAGCAAGCTGACTAGATAGCTGACATAACTCGCTAGCTGCCTGGCTAGCCAGCTGGCTAGCCAGATGACTTAATTGTCTAGCTACATAGCTAGCCAGCAGGCTAGCCAGCTGACTTAACTAGCTGACTTCACAAAGTAGACAGCCGGTTAGCCAGCAGACTTAACTAGCTAGCAACGTAGCTAGACAGCTGGATAGCTAGGTGACTTAACTAGCTAACATAACTAGACTCCAGGTGGCTAGCCTGCTGACTTTACTATCTACCTACCTACATACCTTGCTTGCTTTCAAGCTTTCTTATTTACTTAACTATCTAGATATCCTGGTGGCCAGCGAGCAGTGTTAAGTATGTGATGTAAGTAGCTAACTAGCTGGCTAACCAGCTGACTTAAAGCTAACTAAGCTGCTTGGCAGCTGACTCTCCAACTGACTTAACTAATAGACATAACTAGCTACCCAGATGACTTAAATAACTGACTTAACTAGTTAGCTACCTAGCAAGCCAACTGATTTAACTAGCTGATTCAACTTGCTAGACACCTAGCTAGGCATCATATAGATAGCTGACGTAACTAGCTGACGTTACTAGCTAGCTAGCTGACATATCAAGCTGACTTAACTAGCTAGTTGCCTAGCTACCCAGCTGACTTAACTAGCTGAAATAACTAGTGAGGCAGATGACTACACATCCATTGTAACAAGCTTTTTAACTAGATAGCCAGCTGGTGAGACAACTGACATTATGAGCTGACTTAACTAGCTAGCCAGCTGATTAGCCAGCTGACTAAACTAGGTGACTTAAGTAGCTGGCCAGCTCTATAGCCAGGAGACTTTATTGCCTACCTAAAAAGCTAGCCTGTAGCCTAACCAGCTGACTTAACTAACTGACTTAACGAAGTAGCTAGCTGGCTAGCCAGCAGAGTTACCTAGCTAGCTACCTAGCTAGACAGCTATATAGCCAGCTGACTTAACTAGCTGACATAACTGGATAGACTGATGGCTAGCCAGTTGACTTAACCAGCTACCTACCTACATTTCCCGCTGGCTTGCCAGCTGATTTAACTACCTCACTACCTAGCTAAACAGCTAGCCAGCTAACTGACTTAAATAGGTGATTTAACTTGCTAACCAGCTAGCTAGCCAGCTGACTTAACTAGGTAGCTACA
>NW_007245057.1:0-973 GCF_000164805.1 Carlito syrichta
TTTCAATCTTCTGTATGTGCTCAGTCAGTTTTCTCAGTGCCATTTACTGAATAGGTTCTCCTCTCTCCAGGGGTTTTTGTTGGAGGCTTTGTCAAAGATGAGTTGATTGAGGAATTGAGGCTTTGCTTCTGGAGTCTCTGTCCTGTTCCATTGGTCTATATGCCTATTCTTGTACCAATATCAGGCTGTTTTTGTTACTGTAGTCATGTAAAGTTTGAAGTCTAAAAGTGTGATATCTCCTGCTTGGTTTATTTTGCTAAGGATTGTTTTGGCTATTCATGGTCATTTATGTTTCCATATGAATTTCTGTATTATTTCCAGGTCTGAGAAGAATGATATTGGTAACTTAATGGGTATTGCATTGAATCTGTAGATTGCCTTTGATAGGATAGACAACTTAACAATGTTGATTCTTCCTTCATGTGCATGGGATATTTTTCCATTTGTTTGTACCTTCTTGGATTTCTTTGAACAGTGTTTTCTAGTTCTCATTGTAAAGATCTTTCACTTCTCTGGTTAGGAAGATGCCAAGGTATTTCTTTTTTGTGTGTGTGTGGTTATTGTGAGTGAGATTGTGCTTTTTATCTCATTCTCTGCCAGCTAGCTGTTGGTGTATAAGAATGCAACTGTCTTTTGCACTTTTATTTTGTACCCCAAGACTTTACTAAAGTCCTTAATCAGTGCAGGCAGGCTTTTAACTGATTCTTTTGGATTTTCAAGGTATTCTAATATTGTCAGCAAAAAGGGATAAATTGACTTCCTCTTTTCCTATTTGGATACCCCTGATTTCCTTCTCTTGTCTAATTCCTGTAGCTAGGATTCCAACACAATGTTGTACAAGAGGGGTGAGAGTAGCCAGCTTGCCTTGTTCCAGTTTTCAGGGGAAAGGTTTCCAGTTTCTGGACAGGACCTATTTGATATGGATTATGGCAGCTCCGTTTCCCAGCTGTGACACTTATTAGGCGAGTGGCCT
>NW_007245058.1:0-787 GCF_000164805.1 Carlito syrichta
TATGCTTGATTATGACCGAGTATGTGATCGATCTTAGAATATGTTCCATGTGGTGATGAGTAGAATGTGTATTCTGTGGTCTTTGGATGGAGTGTTCTGTAGGTATCAAATAAGTCCATTTGGTCCAAAGTCACATTGAGGTTCCGGATCTCCTTGCTGATTTTTTGTCCTGATGATCTGTCTAGGGTTGTGAGTGGGGTATTAAGTCCCCAGTTATGATAGTGTTAGAGTCAATATCTTTCTTTAGTTTTCCAAGAAGTTGCTTTATGAAAGTTGGCGCACCTATGTTGGGTGCATATTTCTTGTTGATGGATAGATAGATATTTCTTGTTGATGGATTGAGACTTTTATCATTATGTAGTGGCCTTCTGTATCTTTTTTGATTTTTAATAGTTTGAAGGCTATTTTGTCTGAAGTTAAGATGGCTACTCCTCCTTTCTTTTGTATTCCGTTCACCTGGAAGTTTGTTTCCCATCCTCTTACTTTGAGTCTGTGGGTGTCCCTTCTAGTGAGGTGAGTCTCTTGAAGGCAATAAATTGTTGCCTGATGATATTTTATCCATTTTGCCAATCTATGTCTTTTCAGTGGTGCATTTAGTCCGTTCACATTTAGGCTAATAATTGAAATGCAAGAGTTGATCCCTGTCATAAGGTTCTTACAGAGTTGCTCCTGTTTATTTGTTGTCTTTCTTTGGGTTTTGGAGTTGGTTCGTGTGTGTTTTTAATCTTTTGCCTGTACTCTTGTGAAGAATGCTGTTGTTCTTTTTTCTTTTTCTTCTGTGTTCAGT
>NW_007245059.1:0-5139 GCF_000164805.1 Carlito syrichta
GGTTGTGAGTGGGGTATTAAGTCCCCAGTTATGATAGTGTTAGAGTCAATATCTTTCTTTAGTTTTCCAAGAAGTTGCTTTATGAAAGTTGGCGCACCTATGTTGGGTGCATATTTCTTGTTGATGGATAGATAGATATTTCTTGTTGATGGATTGAGACTTTTATCATTATGTAGTGGCCTTCTGTATCTTTTTTGATTTTTAATAGTTTGAAGGCTATTTTGTCTGAAGTTAAGATGGCTACTCCTCCTTTCTTTTGTATTCCGTTCACCTGGAAGTTTGTTTCCCATCCTCTTACTTTGAGTCTGTGGGTGTCCCTTCTAGTGAGGTGAGTCTCTTGAAGGCAATAGATTGTTGCCTGATGATATTTTATCCATTTTGCCAATCTATGTCTTTTCAGTGGTGCATTTAGTCCGTTCACATTTAGGCTAATAATTGAAATGCAAGAGTTGATCCCTGTCATAAGGTTCTTACAGAGTTGCTCCTGTTTATTTGTTGTCTTTCTTTGGGTTTTGGAGTTGGTTCGTGTGTGTTTTTAATCTTTTGCCTGTACTCTTGTGAAGAATGCTGTTGTTCTTTTTTCTTTTTCTTCTGTGTTCAGTACTTTCTTAAGTGTTTCTTGTAGAGGTGGTTCTTAGGGATTGGATGTCTGGAAAAGATTTCAATTCTCCCTCATTAATGAAGCTTAGTTTGGCTGGGTAGGTTATTCTTGGTTGAAATTGTTTCTCTTTTAGAACTTTGAAGATAGGGCTCCAGGCTTTCCTGGCCTGAAGGGTTTCTGTGGATAAATCTGCTGCTATTCTAATTGGTTTTCTCTGGTAGGTAGTCTGGTCTTTTTCTCTTGCTGCCTTTAGGATTTTTCCTTTCATAGTTACTTTGTTTAGGCGAATTATTATGTGTCTGGGAGTTGGTCTTCTCATTTGTTGTCTTGCAGGGGTTCTATGAATATCTTGTGTTTGAATTTTTTCATCCTTAATGAGATGAGGGAAGTTTTCTTGAATGATTTCATGAAATGTTTGTTCCAGTGTGGCTTCTGTTTCTCTTTCTGCCTCAGGAAGCCCAATTATTCTTAGGTTTGGTCTCTTGACGTGATTATTCATCTCTTGCAGGTTTTGTTCTGTCTTTTTGAGCTTCTTTTCTATGCTTTTGACAGTTTGGGTTTGTTCTGTGTTTTGGTCTTCGAGCTCTGAGATTCTTTCTTCGGCTTGGCTGATTCTGCTTTCCATGCTTATTAGTCTGTTGTTCATTTCCATCACAGTATTCTTTACTGCTGTCATTTCTGACAACAGCTCCTTCCTATTTTCCTCTTGTCTCTCCTCAATTTTTTTAAATTCTCTCCATTAATGTCTTGATGTCTGGGTTTGTTTACATGTAGCCAGTCATTCTGGGGACTCTTCATTGTCTGTGTTCCAGAATCTGTTTTCTCATTGTCTGATCTCCCAGGGGTCTGTGTGAGACCTATATTCTTCTTTTGGTTTTTCTTCATTTGTGTGTTTTTCCCCCCTCCCTACTTTTTCCTTCCCTCCACATTACTGTCTTGTTTAATTCTGTTATTCAGGGGTAGAGGGATTGGTTTTACTTCTGTTTGTTCAATCTCCTCTTCTTTAGGTATGCCCTCTTCCTTTGTTCAATTCTGGAGTTTCACTGTAGTTTGGGGGTGGTCCTTTTTGCAGTTTTGAGATTTACTTAAGGGGAGAGCTGTGATTCAAAATCTGTCTACAGGTCCTGGTATTCGCTGACAGGCATGTGGATCATGTGGAACCCACTTCCCATTGCCCTGGAATCTGTCCATGAAGTGGGGTTGTAGGTTTACTCCCTGAAATAAAATGTGGTTAGCAGAGGGGAAAGAATGGAGCAGATAGTGTGTTGAAGAGGGGAGTGGAGAGATAGAGGAGTAAGGGGGGAAACAAACGAGTGTGCCAACAAATAGAGAGGCCTATACTGAAACAGATAAAAACAATATACCACAGCTACAGTCAAACCAACTCTCATACAAGCAAAAATAAAACATATAGTGATGCTAACATACCAGCTATCCAACCACCTTATTAGTGTGCTGTTCCTCTATACAAAGACATGGTTTACCAACAGAAGAAAAGAGAAGAAAAGGAAAAGGAAAAGAGAAAAAAGGGAACAATACAGTAGGAATAGAATTAAGTCATTAAACTAATAGAATCAATGAAGCACACTCTGAGACATTTCGTTTAAGTCCAATGTCCTTTCAGGTCTGATTTCTAGTTTTCTTTTCAAGCTGGTAAATTAGTTTGCAGTTAGGGTCAGTTCCCCTGATCTGCTGTGAAGGACAGTTCAGATTAACCTCGGTTCAGAAGTTTGGTTTATGTCTTTATCAAGCTTGTTTCTCCCGTTTCGGTGTTGTTACCTTGAATCGCCAGCAGGTGGTGCTATCTCATCTGCTCGCCCCAGAGGGGGTGGGGCCAGACAGGAACAAGATGGCTGCCTGCCTCCGGGCAGGCAACAGGATCCCTATGATGGCGGGCAGGACAGTCTCGGCCACAGGAGCAGTGGCAGCGATCCCAGCAGATCTTCCCTGAAGCGGTTTGGTGTGGATCTCCTCAGGCCAGGTTGTGATGAGCTACCCGTCCTAGAGGCCGCGGCGGTGGCGGCGGCGATGGGAGCACCGGCAGGGGGAGGGGCTGTGGCTGCGGCGGGACAGTGCAATGCAGTAAAACTGTCCAGTCGTTGTGATGTTCCAGTGGTGGCGATGGCCAAGCTCTGTCTGAAGAGCAGGCTGCAATGCTGGGATCCCCAGCCCCCCGGGGCGAGAGTCAGAGACCCACTGCAGATCTCCCTTGCAGAGGGCTTCAGACGCTGGGTTGCCCGGTCACCATCTTGCCGCTCCTCAGATTTCATTACTTTCTAAATGGACACATCAATAATAATTTCAAATAGATTCTCTATCACCCAGCACCTCTTTGGAAGGAACACTAGAAAAAAGAAAACTGAAGATTTTATTGCTTAATAATTTTGTCAGTCATTTTGTTTTATTTATACTACTTTTTTGTCTCGTTTTTTTAATGTGAAAAATACCCTCAGAAGATAGTCACTTTTATTAAAAGGTTATTTCTTTTTAAGTTTGTTTTTAAAGATGTGGTGTACAATTCTGGTTTAAGCATGCAAATAGTTACTGTACATGTCAATTTGGGCTTCCCTTTGGTCCTCCACTTCACGTGATTTGAGATCAGGTAGCTTTATTGATGTTATGTGACCCTCTCCCCTCCTTCCCCTGGTAGTTTCTGGCTACTGCCAATCCCTTATTTAAAAAAAAAATTCTATTTTAAAGATGTGTGATAATGAAAGGCACAGGGAACAGTCAGAAAAGAGTCTCCCGAGATGGTGCTAAAACACCACATGGAGCCAAACAAAGACAACAAAGGCCCCAAACTCCTGCTCTTCCCATGCACGCGAAACTTAAACCCATGCACAAATATTATCTCCCTATAGGAATACTACCTCATAGCTCCCTCCAATAAAGACCCTAAGACGGCTCTGGCCAGCACCACCAGGCTCTGACAGAGCACAGGCCACCCCTCCCAAACCAATAAATACAGACCTCTCTCGCCCTCGCACTCTCACTCCCCCTTCCCTACCAGGCAATTACAGACTTTCTTCCCTCTCTCCGTAGCTGCTGCTCTAATAAATCTCTTGGCCTCAAAGGGTGTTGAGTCTCACTGGTGCCATCTTCCTTCATTGGTGCTGTGCTCGGTCGGGAGCCCTCTCACCTAAGGCGAGGCCCCGTCCCATTGCCAGTGGCACTCGCCCCTTGAGGCCTTCACCCACTTTCTTGAATGCCAGCGCCGCATCCATCACCACCTTGGATAGGTAAGTCACCCTACCTAAAAAACCTAACAACCTCCTCAGGATACCCGAAAGGGACTGACTGTTGATCGTCCGGCAGCTCTTTTGACCCCAGGTGAGGGGGGGACCACTCCCCACCTAGGCTTTCAAAGCCACAGCAGACCCCCTACTGGTTTTTCCCTCTCCTGCCTAGGACTCTAAAACCACCTCTTTAACTCCTATAAGCATTCAAAAAAGTGGGCAGAGATTTCCATCCCTCCCGTCCCGCTTCGACTCATTCAACTCTTGGCCTGAACGGGTGTTAGGTCCCACTGTGAATCGGGCCTTTCTCGCCCTTGTGCAGGTCTCTCTCCCCTGGACGGGATCCCAATTCATCCTGCTCTCTCAGACTCTCCCCACCCTTCTGAACGCCCCAGTCACATTCACACTAGCACTCGTTGAATAGGCAAGTCCTCCTCCCCAAACAAGAGAGTAAAAACTTTCCAGGAAACTCTGGAGGGAACGGACTTTAAAACCCCTTCCCCTCCGGCCCCCGGGTGAGGGAAAACACACCTGCCTCGGCTTTCACAACTACCGCAGACCCTAAAGGCTTCTTCTTTTCCTTTATCTCTCTCAAACTTTAAAAACTCCCACTGCTGCCGGTTTACAGCGGGTCCCAGGGGCCCCACGGCTGTTAACCCATGGCAGTTTTAATAAAATTCTCTCTATCTCTTTCTCCCCCCTCCCTAAGGAATCCCACAGCTGTCGGGCCAGCCTGCCGGCCCATAGTGGATTCTAATTGGGGGGTCCAACGTCAAAACTCTGTTTGACCAGCAGTAAAGATACCCCTCACCTGCCGCCCCGGTCAAGTGTTCTCTGTCTGATTCAGGAAATCCTAGCGCTAGGTACCTTGACCCCTCAGTTCTCCAGGAGAACCCTGACTGTGCCAAACTTCTGTGATGACAGACTTTTCCACAGCCACACTTTTTGGAAAGCTGACTCTTCAGGGGACGCCCCATTGGGTCTGCCTGTTCCCCGTGGGGGACTCATCCTCTCTGCCGGTCGATTCTCCTCTCAAATGCCTTTTAAACAATCTCTCTACTCTCTCTCTCTCTCTCCTGATATTAAGCCCAAGCATCTCATTCACCTCTGCACACAGGACTGGCCTACATATCCCTTAGACAATCAAAATCAGTGCCCCCCCCAGGGATCCCTCAATCCTGATATTATCAGGGATTTATATAACTTTTGTAAGCATTCAGAAAGGTGGGTGGAGATTCCCTATGTCCAATCCTTTTCTCTCCTCCGTGAACATCCTCGGCTGTGTCTCACCTGTAACCCCTC
>NW_007245060.1:0-950 GCF_000164805.1 Carlito syrichta
CACCCCCCATAGTTTCCCAGTAGTGTCAGTCATTTTCTTATAGTATTACATTGGATGTTCAAGGTCCATTATATGAGTGAGAACATGTGATACTCAGATCTTTGTTTCTGTGAGAGGTCACTCAGTATTATAGACTCTAGTTCCATCCAGGTTGCTGCGAAATTCATGTTTTTGTTCTTTTTTATGGCTGCGTAGTATTCCATCGTGTATATGTACCATATTTTTTTAATCCAGTCCTCTTTCGATGGGCAGCATGGCTGTTTCCAGGTTCTTGCTATTGTGAACAATGCTGCGATAAACATACATGTGCAGGTATCTTTTTTATAGAGTGATTTGAGTTCTTCAGGGTATATTCCCAGTAGGGGGATTGCGGGGTCATATGGGTGGTTGATATTTAGAGCTTTTAGGAATCGCCACACTGCTTTCCACAGAGGTTGCACTAGTTTACACTCCCACCAAGAGTGTAGAAGTGTTCCCTTTTCACCACACCCTCTCCAGTAGCTGTTATTTTTTGAGTTGTTGATAATTGCCATTCTGACTGGAGTTAGGTGGTATCTCAGTGTGGTTTTGATTTGCATCTCCCTGATGTTTAGTGAGGTTGAACACTTCTTTTTTTTTAATAAACATATTTTTTGTTATAAAATTGTGGGGAACAGTTAAGGGTTAGGTATACAGATGTGCATCGTTCAGGCACCCTTGTTAATAAGGGATGTCTCCCCGCCCCCCGACAGATATTGACTGCCGTTAGTCCCACCTCCCTTCCCCTCTCTACATGCCCCATAGTTTCCCACCACTGTCAGTCCTTTTCTTATAGTATTATGATAGATATTAAAGGTCAACTATATGAGTGAGAATATGTGCTACTCAGATCTTTGTTTCTGTGAGAGGTAACTCAGTATTATAGACTCTAGTTCCATCCAGGTTGCTGCAAAATTAATGATTTTGTTCTT
>NW_007245061.1:0-309 GCF_000164805.1 Carlito syrichta
CTCAGGGGCTGGAAGGGGTTCAGGTGTTTGGTAGGGGTACAGGTATTGGAGGAGGAACGGGAATTGGAAGGTTTCAGGTACTGGAATGGGTTCAGGAGTTGGTTTGGGTATGGGTATTGGAAAGGGTACAGGAAGTGGAAGGGTTCCGGTGCTGGAAGTGGTTCAGGACTTTGGCTGCGGTACAGGTATTGGAAATGGAACGGGAATTGGAAGGGTTCAGGTGCTGGAATGGGTTCAGGAGATGGATTGGAGTATGGGTATGGAAAGGGTACAGGAAATGGAAGGGCTCAGGGGCTGGAAGGGGTTCAG
>NW_007245062.1:0-8562 GCF_000164805.1 Carlito syrichta
CCAGGTGACTTAACTAGCTAGCCAACTACCTGATTAGCTGGGAAGCTAGATGAATTAACTAGCTTACTTAAATAACTATCCAGCTGACTAGCCAGATGAATTAACTAGCTTGGTACCTACCTATCCAACTGACTAGCCAGCCGACTTAACTAGTTGACTTAACCAGCAAGCCAGCTGGCACAACTAGTCAACTTTACTAGTTTGCCAGCTGGACAACCAGCTAACTTAACTAGCTCTCTACCTAGCTAGCTAGCAGGCTAGTCAGTAGACTTAAGTAGTTGATTTAATTAGCTAGCCAGCTGGCCAGTCAACTGACTTAACAAGCTCACTACCTAGCAAGCCAGCTGGCTAGCCAGCTGACTTAACTAGTTTACTTAAATAGCTGGCTTCCTGCCAGACAGCTGAATTAACTAGCCTGCTATATAACTAGCCAGCTAGTTAGAAAGATGACTTATCTAGATGACTTAACTAGCTAGCTAACTGACTAGTCAGCTGGCTTAAGTAACAAGCTACCTAGCTAGCCAACTGGATATCCAGCTGACTTAACTAAGTGGCTTTGCTAGCTAGCCAGTGAGCTAGAGAACTGGCTTAACTATCTAGCTACCTAGCTAGCCAGATGTCTAGACAGCTGACCTAATTAGGTGACTTAAGTAGCTAGCCAGCTGGCTAGTAGGCTGACCTAACTGCCTAGCTACGTAGCTAGCCAACTGGATTGACAACTGATTTAACTAGCTAACTACCTACGTTGCCCGATGGCTTGTCAGCTAATTTAACTACCTAGCTACCTACCTAACAAGATGGCTACTGAGCTAACTTGACTAGGATACTTAAGTAGCTTTTTAACTGGCTATCCAGCTGACTTAACTAACTAGCTACACAGAGAGGCAGCTGGTTAGCCAGCTGACTAAGGTCGCTGACTTAACTATCTAGCAAGATGACTTGACTAGGTGATTTAATGAGCTAGCTACTTAGCTAGCCAGCTGACTTAACTAGCTGTCTTAACTAGCTAGCTATCTAGCTGGCTATCTAACTAGCCAGCTGACTTAACTGGCTGAATTAACTAGCTAGCTAGCTGACATAACTAGTTGACATATAGCTAGCTTCCTAGCTAGCCAGCTGATTTAACTAGCTGAAATAACTGGCTAGCCTGATGGATAGACTTCTGCCTTAACTAGCTTTTTAACTAACTAACCAACTGTATAGCCAACTGACTTAATGAGCTGACTTAACTAGCTAGCCAGCTGGTTTCCAGCTGACTTAACTTGCTGACTTAAATAACTGGCTACCTATCTAGCACAGCAGACTAGCCAGTTGACTTAACTAGCTGACTTAAGCTAGCAAGCTGGCTTGCCAGGTCACTTAACTAGCTAGCTTCCTACCTAGCCAGCAGGTTAGCCAGCTGATTTAACTAGCTGACTAGTACAGCTAGCCTGCTGGACTGCAAGCTGAGATATCTAGCTAGCTACCTACCTAACCAGCTGGAGACAGCTGACGAAACTAGCTGACTTAATCAGTTAGCCAGTTGGTTAGCCAGCTGACTTAACTCGAAGACATTACTAGATAGCCAGGTAGTTATCTAGCTGACTTAATTAGCTAGCTACCTACATTGCCAGTTGGCTAGCCAGCTTTCCTAATGAGTTGAATTAACCAGCTAGCCAGCTGGCTAGCCAACTGACTTAACTACCTCTCTATGTAGCTAGCTAGCTGGCTAGCCAGCTGACTTAATTAACTGAATTAACTAGCTAGCCACTAGCTAGACAGCTGACTTTAATAGTTAGCTAACTAGCTTGCTACCTCACTAGCCAGCTGATTTAAACATTTAGCTAACTAGCTAGCTACCTAGCTAACAAGCACACTTAAATAGTTAGCTGCCTAGCTAGCTAGCTTACTTAACAAGCTAGCTAACTAGTTAACTTGCATGTTATCTAATGTGCTATCTAGCTGACTTAGTGATCTGACACAACTCGTTAGCTAACGAGCTTCCTAGGTGGCTCAAGCAGCTGATTTAACTCGTTAGCTAGACCCATCCAGCTGACTTATCTCATTGGTTAGCTAGCTAGCTTACCTACTCAACCAGCTGATTCAACCCGTTTGCTAACTAGCTAGGTAGCTGACTCAACTAGATGACTTCGTCAGTTAATTAATTACCTAGCTACCTGATACAACCTGCTGAATTAATCCGTTAGCTAACTAGTTAGCTAGTTGTCTTAACCAGCTGACTTAATTAGAAAGCTGACTTAATTAGCTGAATTAGGTAGGTGACTTAACTACTTAGGTACCTGGCTTAACTAGCCGATGTAACTTGTTAACTAGTTGAATTAAATACCTGAATTAAATAGTTAACTAACTCTTTAACGAGCTGAATAACTAGCTGACAACTAATACGATAACTAGTTAGTTAACAGACTTAAGTACCTGACTTAAATAGTTAGCTAAATAGTGAGCTAACTGACTTAGCTAGCTGAATTAGTTAGCTGACTTAACTAGTTGCCTAACGAGATAGGTAGCCAACTTAGCAAGTTGATTAATGAGTTAGCTACCTCTTTTAAATAGTTAGTAAACGAGTTATCTAGCTGACTTAACTAGTTTTTTAACGAGTTTGCTAGGTGACTTAAGTTGTTGGCTGACGAGTTGGCCCACTAGTCAGCTCTGTTAACTATTTGGTTGGTTGGTGTGCTGAACTAACTAGTCGGCCTATTGCTAGGCCAACTAGTTAGCTGGCCTAACTTGTCGGCGACTACTTAGATGAGTTAATATGTCGGCTGAAAAGTTAGCCCACTACTCGGCCAATTAGTTTGCTGACACTACTAGTTGTCTGGCTAGGTGGCCAACCTGTTAGCTGACTTATCTAATCATCTGGCGTGTGAGCCGAGAGGTGAGCTGACTTTACTAATGTCCAGCAAGTGAGCCTACAGGTGAGCTGACTTAACTAGTTGGCCTTCGAGTGTGTCGATTGGTAAGTTGACAACGAGTCAGCCAGCGAGTGAGCTGACTGGTCAGCTGACTTTAGTCGACTGTCGAGTGAGCCAATTTCTCAGAGGACGTAAGTAGTAGGCCGGTGAGTGAGTTGACCTGTGAGCCAACTTAACTAGTCATCTGGTAAGTGATTCGACGGATGAGCTGCCTTAACTAGTCAGGTGACTAACGACCTGACTGGTGAGCTGACTTATCTAGTTGGCTGGTGAGCAAGCCGACTAGCTAGCTAACCTGATTAGCCTGAGAGTGAGCCAACATGTTAGCTGACCTGTTGGCTGGCAAGCGAGCTGACTGGTTTGCTGACCAGTTGGGAAGTGAGGGAGCCGAATAGTAAGCTGACCTGATGGAAATCAAGTGAGCCCACTAGCTAGATGACCAACTAGTTGAGTTGATAGCCGACTAGCTAGCTAAATAACTAGCTGATATGCTAGCTGACTTAACTAGCTAGCTGACTAGCTAGCTGGATATCTAGTTGACATAACCAGATAGTCAACAAGCTATCTAGCTGTCTACCTTGCTGACTTAACGAGCTAGTTAACTGGATAGTTAGCTGTCTAGCTTACTTTCCTATCTAGTTGACCAGCTAGCTAGCTGACTAGCAAGCAGTATAGCTAGGTGACTTAACTAGCTAGCTGAATAGTTAACTGAGTTGCTGGCTGACTTAGTCAGTTGGATCCCTAGCTGGTTTACTAGCTGACTAGCAAGTAGGCTGAATAGTTGGCTAGCCAGCTGACTTCAGTAGCTGGCTGCCTGTTTGGCTAGACTGCTAGTCATCTGGTTTAACTAGCTAGTTGCCTGACTGGCTAGCTGGCTAGGGAGCCAGCCACCCAGCTAGTGGGCTCAGCTGGCTAGACAGCCAGCTTAATTAGACAGCCTGCTGGCTGGACAGTTGGAGAGACAGCCAGCCTAACTAACCAGCAGTCCTGCTGGTCAGCCAGACAGGAAGCCAGCTTAAATAGTTTGCTGCCTATCTGACAAACCTGCTAACCAGCTGGCTTAACTTACCAGTCACCTAGCTAGCAAGCCAGCTAAATAACTGACTTAACTAGCTGACTTAACTAGAGAGACATCCGGCTAGCCAGCTGGCTTAACTAGGTATCCATCTAGCTAGCAATCTGTCTATCCAGCTCACTTAACACACTGACTTAACTAGGTGGCCATCCAACTAGCCAGCTGACTTAATTAGCTAGCTACCTACCTAGCCAGGTGGCTAGCTAGCTGACTTAACCAGCCGAGTTAACCAGGTAGCCAGCTGGCTAGTTAGCTGACTAAACTAGCGAGTGACCTAGCTAGCCAGTTGGCTAGCCACTTGAATGAATTAGCTGACTTAACCACCTAGACAGCTGGTTAGCCAGCAGAATCAACTAGCTGACTTAACCAGTTAGCCAGCTGTCTAGCCAGTAGAAATAACTGGCTGACAACACTAGATAGCCTGGTAGCTATCCAGCTGACATAACTAGTTAGCTACGTAGCTAGCCAGCTGAGAAACCAGCTGAATTAACTAGCTGACTTAAATCGTTAGCCAGCAGGCTAGCCAACTGACTTAACTAGTTTGCTACCTAGCTAGCCAGCTGGCAGTACAACTGACTTAACTAGCTTACTTAAATAGCTGACCAGCTGGCTGGACAGCTGACATAACTAGCTAGTCACCTAGTGAGCCGGCTGTCTAGCCAGGTGACTTAACTAGGTTACTTATCTAGCTAGTCAACAGACTATTTAGCTAGCTAGCTGACATAACAATCTAGCTGACTAGCTAGCTGATGATCTAGCAGACTTAACTGTCTAGCTGAATAGCAAGATGACTAGCTAGCTGATTAGCTAGCCACCTACCTGACTAGCTAACCACCTATCTGACCAGCCTGCTAATCAGCCATCTTAACTTGTCAGCCACCAAGCTACCCGGTGGCTAACAAACTGACATAACTAGCTGACTTAACTAGATAGCCATATGGCTAGCCAGCTGGCTTAACTAGCTATCGAACTAGCTAGCCAACCTACTAGCCATCTAACTTAAATCACTGACTTAACTAGCTATCTACCTAGCTAACCTGTTGGCTAGCCACTTAAAACTAACTAGCTGACTTAGCCTGCTAGCCAGTAGGATAGCCAGCTCACTCAATTAGCTGACTTAACTAGTTAGCCAGCTGGCTAGGCAGCTGAGTCAACTAGCTGGCATCACTAGCTAGTTGGCTAGGTGGCTAGACAGGTGAATTAACTAGCTAGTTACCAATTTATCCCTCTGGCTTGCCAGCTGACATAACTACCTAGCTTCCTAGTTAACCAGCTGGCTAGTGAACTGAGTTAACTAGGTGACTTAACTAGCCAACCAGCTGGCAAGCCAGCTGACTTAACTAGCTAGCTCCCCATGCTAGGCAGGTGGCTAGCGAGCTGACTTAACTAGCTGACTTAACTAGCTAGCAAGCTGACGTAACAACTAACAACTAGCTAGCAACCTAAAAAACCAGCAGACTTTGCCAGGTGAAATAACTAGCTAGCTTCCTAGCTAGCTGTCTAGCAAGCAAGCTGACTTAACTAGCTGACTTAACTGGTTGGCTACCTAGCTGGCCTGTTGACTTTATAGCTAAAATAACTAGCCAGACAGCTGTCTAGTCATCTGAATTAACTAACTTTTTAACTAGATTTAGAGCTGGCTAGCCAACTGACTTAACGAGGTGACAACTAGCTAGCCAGCAGGTTAAACAGCTGACTTTGGTTGATTAACGAGCTAGGCAGCTGACCAGCCAAGTGACTAAATTACTTGGCATTACTAGTTATCCATCTGGCTAGCCAGCTGACTTAACTAGCTCTCTACCTCTATAGCCATCTGGATAACCAGCTTTCTTAACAAGTTGATTTAATTAGCTAGCCTGCTGGCTAGCCAATTGACTTAACTAGGCCACTACCCAGCTAGCCATCTGGCTAGCCAGCTGACTTAATTAGCTGTTTTAACTAGCTGTCCTTTCTAGCAAGTTGAATTAACTAGCTTGCTCCATAGCTAGCCAGCTGGCTATCCAGCTGAATTAACTAGGGGACTTATCTTGCTAGCAAGCTGTCTAGCAAGTTGATATAACTGGCAAGCTACCTACCTAGTCTGCTGTATAGTTAGCTGAATTAGTATGGTCACTTAACTATCTAGCCAGCTGCCTAGACCGCTGACATAACTAACTAGCTACCCAGCTGGCATGTTTTATTGCCAGATGACTTAACTAGCTGAATTAACTAGCTAGAGAGCTGGCTAGCCAGCTGAATTATTTGCGTAGTTCCCTAGCTAGGTAGCAGGCTAGCCAGCTGACTTAACTAGCTGACTTAATGAAGTAGCCAACTGGCTAGCCAGCAGATTTAACTAGCTAGCTACCTAGCTAGACAAGTGAATAGCCAGCTGACTTACCTAGCTGACATAAGTAGACACCTGATGGCTAGCCAGCTGACTTAACTAGTTGCATACCTGCATAGCCCTCTGTCTTGCCAGCTGATTAACTACCTAACTACCTAGCTAAAATCCTGTCCAGCCTGCTTACTTAGCTAGGTGACAACTAGCTAGCTAGCTGGCTATCCCGCTGTCTTAACTAGCTAGCTATACTGCTAGGCAGTTGGCTAGCTAGCTGACTTAACTCGCTGTCATAACTAGCTAGGAAGCTGACTTAACTAACTGACTTAACTAGCTGCCTACTTAGCTAGCCAACTCACTTAACTAGCTGTTTTAATTAGTTAGCTACCTAGCTAGCTATCATATAGCTAGCTGACTTAAATAGCTGACATCTCTATCTAGCTAGCTAACATATCTTGCTGACTTAACTAGCTAGTTTTCTATCTAGCCAAAGGACTTAACTAGCTGAAAAAACTAGCGAGACAGCAGGCTACCCATCTGATGTAACTAGCTTTTTAACTAGATAGCCAGCTGACTTAACTAGTTATCTACCTCTATAGCCATCTGTATAGCCAGCTTTCCAGATAGACAACTGACTTGAGTTGACTTAACTAGCTAACCAGCTAGTTAGATGACTGAGTAAACTAGATGATTTAACTAGCTGTCCAGCTGGCTAGCCAGCTGATTTAATTTCCTAGCTACATATGTAGCCAGCTGCCTAGCCAGCTGATTTAACTAGCTGACTTATCGAAGTAGCCAGCTGGCTAACCAGCAGACTTAACTATCTATCTACCTGTCTAGGCAGCTGGATAGCAAACTGACATAACTTGCTGACAAAACTAGATAGTTTGATGGCTAGCCAGTTGACATAACTAGCTACCAACCTATATAATCCCTTGACTTGCCATCTGAATTAACCACCTACATACCTAGCTAACCTGCTGTCCAGCGTGCTGACTTAACTAGGTTATTTAACTAGCTAGCCAGCTGGCTAGGTACCTGCCTTAATTAGCCAGCTCAATTGATAGGCAGCTGGTTAGCCAGCTGACTTAATAACCTGACTTGACTAACTAACCAGCTTCCTTATCTAGCTGACTAAACTGGTTAGCTACCTAGCTAGCCAGCTGACTTAACTATCTAGCTACCTAGTTCGAAAACTGGAAGGCCAGATGACTTAACTAGCAGACTTAAACTGCTAGACAGCTGGTTGCCCAGCTGACTTAACTAGCCAGCCAGCTGACTGGACATCTGAATTAATTAGTTGTCTCAACCAGCTAGCCAGCTTGCTAGTCAGTTGACTTAACTAGCTAGTTACTAAGCTAGCCAGCTTGGAAGCCAACTGAATTAGCTAGCTGACTTAACTAGCTATCCCACTTTATAACCAGCTGTCTTAACTAGCTTGCTACCTAGCTAGCCAGCTGACTAGCCAGTTGACTTAACAAGATAACCAGCTGGCTAGCCAGCTGACTCAACAAGATGACTTAACTAGTGAGACAGATGACTAGCCAGGTTACTTAACTAGTTTTCTACCTAGCTAGCTAGCTGGCTAGCCAGCTGAATTAACTTACTGACTTATTTAGCTCGTCAGCTGGCTGGCCAAGTGAGTTAACTGTCTTGCTACCTATCTAGTCTGCTGTGAAGCCACCTGACAAAACTGGCTGACTTACATAGCTGGCCTGATTGTTAGTGGAATTAATTAGCTTGTCATATAGCTAGCCAGCTGGCTAGCCAGCTGACTTAACTGAGTGACTTAATTATCTAGCCAGTGGGATAGACAGCTGACTTAACTATTTAGCTATCTAGCTAGAGAGCTGTCAAGCTAGCTGACTTAACTAGGCAACATAACTAGCTAGCCAACTGGCTAGCAGGCTGGTTTAACTGCCTATCTACCTAGATAGCCAACTGGATAGCCAGGTGACTTAACTAGCTAGCTACCTATGTAGTGTGCTTGTTTGCCAGCAGACTTAGCTACCTAGCTACCTAGCTAACCAGCTCGCTAGTGAGCTGACTATACTAGGTTGTTTAACCAGCTAGCTACCTGACTAGCCAGCTGACTTATCTAGCTAGCTACCTAGCTAGGCAGCTGACTAGCCAGCTGACTTAACTCACTAACTTAAGCGGGCAAACTGACTTAAGTAGCTGACTTGACCAGCTAGCTACCTAGCTAGCCAGCTGGCATAGCTAACTGTCTTAAGTAACTTGCTACTTAGCTAGCTATC
>NW_007245063.1:0-742 GCF_000164805.1 Carlito syrichta
TGTCCTGTGACTGAGCTGACAAGTTTGTTAACCTGTTGGCTGGTGAGCGAGCCAACTATTTTCTGAATGGTTGTCATGCGAGGGAGCTTAATAGTTAGCTGACATGATGGAAAGCAAGCAAACCCACTAGTTAGCTGAACAGATAGCAGACTTGCTAGCCGACTGGATAGGTAAGTAACTAGCTGATGTGCTAGCTTATGACTAGCTAGCTGAATAGATAGCTGGCTATCTAGCTGACATAACTAGCTAGCAAACAAGCTAACTATCTCTCTAGCTTGCTGACTTAACTAGCTAGCTATCTGGCTACTGACTAACTGACTTAACTATCTACCTGAAGAGCTAGCTGTCTAGTTAGCTGACTTAACTAGCTAGTTGACTAGCAACCTGACTAGCTGGCTGACTTAACGAGGTGAATTAGCTAGCTAGCCAGCTGGCTAGCCAGGTGACTTAACTAGCTAGCCAACTACCTGATTAGCTGGGAAGCTAGATGAATTAACTAGCTTACTTAAATAACTATCCAGCTGTCTAGCCAGATGAATTAACTAGCTTGGTACCTAGCTATCCAGCTGGCTAGCCAGTCGACTTAATTAGTTGACTTAACCAGCTAGCCAGCTGGCACAACTAGTCAACTTAACTAGTTTGCCAGCTGGACAACCAGCTAACTTAACTAGCTCTCTACCTAGCTAGCTAGCAGGCTAGTCAGCAGACTTAAGTAGTTGATTTAATTAGCTAGCCAGCTGGT
>NW_007245063.1:2126-2972 GCF_000164805.1 Carlito syrichta
GCTTCCTACCTAGCCAGCAGGTTAGCCAGCTGATTTAACTAGCTGACTAGTACAGCTAGCTGCTGACTTTCAAGCTGAGGTATCTAGCTAGCTACCTACCTAACCAGCTGGAGACAGCTGGTTAAACTGGCTGACTTAATCAGTTAGCCTGTTGGGTAGCCAGCTTACTTAACTCTAAGACATCGTTAGATAGCCAGGTAGTTATCTAGCTGACTTAATTAGCTAGCTACCTACATTGCCAGTTGGCTAGCCAGCTTTCTTAGTGAGTTGAATTAACCAGCTAGCCAACTGACTAGCCAACTGACTTAACTACTTCTCTATGTAGCTAGGCAGCTGGCTAGCCAGCTGACTTAATTAACTGAATTAACTAGCTAGCCACTAGCTAGACAACTAACTTTAATAGTCAGTTAACTAGCTTGCTACCTCACTAGCCAGCTGATTTAAACATTTAGTTAACTAGCTAGCTACCTAGCTAACAAGCACACTTAAATAGTTAGCTGCCTAGCTAGCTAGCTTACTTAACAAGCTAGCTAACTAGTTAGCTTGGATGTTATCTAATGTGCTATCTAGCTGACTGAGTGATCTGACACAACTCATTAGCTAACGAGCTTCCCAGGTGGCTCAAGTAGCTGATTTAACTCGTTAGCTAACTAGCTAGCTAGCTGACCCATCCAGCTGACTTATCTCATCGGTTAACTAGCTAGCTTACGTACTCAATCAGCTGATTCAACCCGTTTGCTAACTAGCTAGGTAGCTGACTCAACTGGATGACTTAGCCAGTTAATTAATTACCTAACTACCTGATTCAACCTGCTGAATTAATCCATTAGCTAACTAGTTAGCTAG
>NW_007245063.1:4426-5180 GCF_000164805.1 Carlito syrichta
TAGCTAAATAACTAGCTGATATACTAGCTGACTTAACTAGCTAGCTGACTAGCTAGCTGGATATCTAGCTGACATAACCAGATAGTCAACAAGCTATCTAGCTGTCTAGTTTGCTTACTTAACTAACTAGTTAACTGGCTAGTTAGCTGTCTAGCTTACTTTCCTATCTAGTTGACCAGCTAGCTAGCTGACTAGCAAGCAGTATAGTTAGCTGACTTAACTAGGTAGCTGAATAGTTAGCTGAGTTGCTGGCTGACTTAGTCAGTTGGATCCCTAGCTGACTAGCAAGTAGGCTGAATAGTTGGTTAGCCAGCTGACTTAAGTAACTAGCTGCCTGTTTGGCTAGACTGCTAGTCATCTGGTTTAACTAGCTAGTTACCTGACTGGCTAGCTGACTAGGGAGCCAGCCAGCCAGCTAGTGGGCTCAGCTGGCTAGCCAGCCAGCTTAATTAGACAGCCTGTTAGCTGGACAGTTGGAGAGACAGACGGCCTAACTAACCAGCAGCCCTGCTGGTCAGCCAGACAGGAAACCAGCTTAAGTAGTTTGCTGCCTATCTGACAAACCTTCTAACCAGCTGGCCTAACTTACCAACCCCTTAGCTAGCAAGCCAGCTAAAAAACTGACTTAACTAGCTGACTTAACTAGATAGACATCCGGCTAGCCAGCTGGCTTAACTAGGTATCCATCTAGCTAGCCATCCGTCTAGCCAGCTCACTTAACACACTGACTTAACTACGTGGCCATCCAACTAGC
>NW_007245064.1:0-747 GCF_000164805.1 Carlito syrichta
AGGTTGGAGTCCTAGAAGACTGGAGGTAGGAAGAGAGTACTGTGGCTGATTAGGATGTGCAAAAGGATTTTTAATTTGACTGTGGACTGGGGGGCAGTGTGCTAGGGAGGGGGAGTCTATGTCCCATACTTGAGGATTCACTATCGAGGAGGGCAAAGGGGGAAGTGAGTCAGAATTATCAGTGGTTAGAAGGGCCAAGAACGGGGTTGTAGGGGAAGGGTTGCAGAGGGTCGCACTTGGGTTAAAGGTGATGGATGCCTGAAACTTGGCTAAAATGTCTCGGCCCATAAGAGGCACAGGACACTGAGGCATTACCAAAAAGGAATGAGTGAAGGGGACGTTTGCAAAGATGCATATAACTATAGGGGTTATGCATGTATGGATGGACTGGCCCTCTACCCCAACTATAGGGGACTTAGACGGGGAAGTTGGGCCCCGAAACTCTTGAATGACAGAAAGGGTGGCTCCAGTATCCAGGAGAAAGTGGATGGGGTGCCTGTCAACAGTTATAATGACCCTGAGTTCCCAACGATTTGAGATTAGTGTCGGGCAGGGAGACCCCGGGTCCCATCAGTCTAAAGTTGCTGTCATGCCCAACAGATCCAGAGCGGGATGGGGGGTTGACCCAGTCCCTCCTTGGGGACCGGGGCAGTCCACTGCCCAATGTCCTGCCTGTCCACATCTAGGACATGGTTTTGGGGGTACTCTGGGGTTGGGGCACCCTCGTGCCCAATGCCCTGGCTGCCC
>NW_007245065.1:0-805 GCF_000164805.1 Carlito syrichta
CATGCCCACTCTCTCCCCTCCTGTTCAACATAGTATTGGAAGTCAGGGAATAAAGCAATCAGAGAAGAGGAGGCAATCAGAGGTATTCAAATAGGAAAAGAGGAAGTCAAGTTATCTCTCTATGCAGATGTTATGATGGTGTACCTTGAAAACCCAAGAGAATCTGTCAAAGGTCTCCTTACATTGATAAAAGCCTTTGGCAAAGTCTCAGGATACAAAAAAAATGTACAAAAGACAATCGCATTTCTCTACACCAATAATAAACAAACAGAAACCCAAATAAAAAACACAGTTCCATTCACAATAGCCACAAAAAAAAAATGAAATACCTTGGCATCTTCCTAGCCAGAGACGTGAAAGACCTTTACAATGAAAATTACAAAACACCTCTCAAAGAAATCAAAGCCGACAGAACAAGTGGAAAAATATCCCATGCTCATGGATCGGAAGAATCAACATTGTGAAGATGTCCATCTTACCTAAGGCAATCTACAAATTCAATGCAATACCCATTCAATTACCAACAACATTCTTCTCAGACCTAGAAAAAACAACACAGGAATTCATATGGAAACACAAACATCCAAGAATAGCCAGAACAATCCTCAGTAAAAAAAATAAAGCAGGTGGTATCACAATACCAGATTTCAAACTTTACTATAAAGCTACAATCATCAAAACAGCTTAGGTATTGGTACAGGAACAGGCATATAGATCAATGGAAACAGAATTGAGATTCCAGAGCACAACCTCAATTTCTCAACCAACTCATCTTCGACAAAGCCCCCACCACCTACCAATGGGG
>NW_007245066.1:0-6020 GCF_000164805.1 Carlito syrichta
TGGTGATGAGTAGAATGTGTATTCTGTGGTCTTTGGATGGAGTGTTCTATAGGTATCAATTAAGTCCATTTGGTCCAGAGTCTCATTGAGGTTCCGGATCTCCTTGCTGATTTTTTGTCCTGATGATCTGTCTAAGGTTGTGAGTGGTGTATTAAAGTCCCCAGTTATTATGGTGTTAGAGTCAATGTCTTTCTTTAGTTTTCCTAGAAGTTGCTTTATGAATGTTGGTGCGCCTATGTTGGGTGCATATATGTTTAGGATAGATATTTCTTGTTGATGGAGTGAACCTTTTATCATTATGTAGTGGCCCTCTGTATCTTTTTTAATTTTTGATAGCTTAAATGGTATTTTGTCTGAAATTAGGATCGCGACTCCTCCTTTCTTTTGTGTTCCATTCGCCTGAAAATTTGTTTCCCATCCTCTTACTTTGAGTCTATGTATGTCCTTTCTAGTGAGATGTGTCTCTTGAAGGCAGTATATTGTTGCCTGGTGATATTTTATCCATTTTGTCATTCTATGTCTTTTCAGTGGTGCGTTTAGTCCATTCACATTCAGACTAATTATTGAAATGTGAGAGTTCATCCCTATCATGGAGTTCTTATTGAGTTATTGAGGAATTTCAAAGTAAAATGACAGGCTTGGACAGTAGAACTGACTAGCCAGAGGAGAGAATCTCAGAGCTTGTGGATCAACCACTGAACTAACCAAGTCTGATAAAAATGAGGAGAAAAGATGCAAGAAAAATGAGCAAAGCCTATGAGAAGTTTGGGATTATGAGACCAAGTCTATGACTGATTGAGATCCCTGAGACAGAAGAAGAAACTGAGAACACCTAGAACAAGCCTTCCCAGAGGTCATCCAAGAATATTCCCCCATCTCACTAGAGAGGCAATCAAACAAACTCAAGAGATCTAGATAATGCCTGTGAGGTGTGACATGAGAAGACCATCCCCAAGCGTGAAAGAAAGGCAATCAAAGACAAGAGATCCAGATAATGCCTGTGAGGTGTGACATGAGAAGACCATCCCCAAGCATGAAAGAAAGCATCCTAAAGGAAGCTAGAGAGAAGGGACAGGCCACCTACTGGGGAAGATCTATCAGAATTGCAGGAGTCTTGTCAGCCAAAACTCTATAAGCCAAAAGTGACTGGGGTTCCATCTTTAACATTCTTAAGAAAAAGTAATTCCAGTCAAGAAATTCCTACCCCACCAAGCTAAGCTTCTTCAATGAAGTAGAATTAAAATCCTTCACCAACATCCAATCCCTAAGAGAATATGCCACCTTCAGACCAGTCCTTCAGAAGATGTTTAAGAAAGTTCTGAGCACAGGAACAAAAGAATGGTTCTACCCATATCACAAAAGCACAGGCAAGCACAAAGTTGATATACCATACAGACCTACCACAACACCTAAAAAGCAAAGCAAAAGCAATGTGACAGGACTAAAATTCCACATATTAACAATTACATGTGAATGAACTGAGCACATCACTCAAAAGGCAAATTGAATAAAGTAACATGATCCAAACTTCTGCTGCCTTCAGGAAATCCACCTTACAGCATAGGACACCCACAGGCTCAAGGTAAAGGGTTGGAGAAATATCTTCCAGACAAATAGAAAAAAAAAAAAGAACAGGAGTAGCTATTCTTATATCAGACAAAACAGACTTTAAACCAATAAAAGTTAAAAAGGACACTACATAATGATAAAAAGTCTCAATCCACCAGCAAGAAATATCTTGTGTATATATATAATATATGTACATATATATGTATATGCAACCAATATAAGAGCACTTTAATACCCGGCTAACAGCCTTAGACAGATCATCAAGGCAAAACACTAACAAGGAAATCTGGAACCTTAAATAAAAACTTGACTAATTGGACCTAATAGACACCTACAAAACAACTAACCCGACAACCATAGAAGATAAGTTTTTTTCATCATCACATAAAACATACACCGGTATTGGCCACATTCTTGGGCATAAGTCAAACATAAACAAATTTCAAAAGGTCAAAATAATACCAAGCATCCTCTCAGACCACAGTGTAATGAAAATAAATATCAGAAACAGGACCCCCCCAACACACAAATACATGGAAATTAAATAGCATGCTTCTGAATGATTCTTGGATTGACACAGAAGTCAAGGCAGAAATAAAAATATTCTGGAAACAAATGAAAACAAAGACAAATATACTAAAACCTCTAAGATATCATGAAAATAGAACTGAGAGGGAACTTTATAACATTGCATGCACATATCCAGAGAATAGAGGGATTTCAAGTAAACAGCCTAACATCACACCTAAGGGAGCTGGAAAGTCAAGAGCAATCCTACCCTAGATTTAGTAGAAAAATTTAAATTATTAAAATAAAGTCACAGTTGAATGAAATAGAGTCAAAAAATTATGGAAGAGATCAATAAGACAAAAAATTGATTCTTTAAAAGGATAAATAAGATCAACAGACTGTTGTTCAGAGTAACAAAAAAGAGAGAGAAAGAGAAAGTTCTAATAAGCACAATTAGAAACAAAAAAGGCAATGTCACAACTGACCCTGAAGAAATTCAAAAGATTATCAGCAATCACTATGAGCATCTATATGCAAATAAGCTAGAAAATCTAGAGGAAATGGGGGGATTCCCAGTATCACATAACCTCCCAAGATTGAAACAGTATGAAATTGAAACTCTAAACAGACCAATAGCAATCTAAGAAATTGACTCAGTGATAAGAAAACTCCCCACCAGATAAAGCCCCGGGCCAAATGGTTTCTCAGCTGAATTCTATGAGACATACAAAGAAGAGCTAATACCAATCCTATTTAAAGTTTTCCAGGCAATTGAGAAAGAAGGAATTCTTCCTAGCTCATTCTATAAAGCCAACATCATCCTGATACCCAAAACTGACAAAGACTCAACAAGGAAAGAAAACTACAGGCCAGTTTCCCTGATGAACATAGATGTAAAATTTCTCAACAAGATTCTAGTAAATCACAACCAACAATACATTTCTTTTCTTTCTTTTTTTTTGAGTTGAAGTCTCACTCTGTCACCCAGACTAGAGTGCAGTTGCCACTCCTGGCCACCGCAGCCTCAACCTGCTGGGCTCCGGCGATCCTTCCACCTCAGCCTTCCAAGTAGCTGGAATTACAGGTGTACACTACCACGCCCAGTTAATTTTTTCATTTATTGTAGAGATGAGATCTCACCAAGTTGCCCAGGCAGGTCTCAAACCCGTGGGCTCAGGCAATCCACTCACCTCAGCCTCCCAAAGCGCAGGATTACAGGCTGAGCCACCGATCCCAGCCAACAGTACATTTCAAGGATCATCCACAATGTCCAGGTGGGCTTCATTCATGGAATGCAAGCTAGTTCAACATACATAAGTCAATAAATATAATCCATCACATAGACAGATGTAAAACTAAGAACCACATGAGTGTCTCATTAGATGTAGAAAAGCACTCAATAAAATCCAACATTCTTCTTGATTTAAAAAAACCCTCAAACACATAGGCATTGAAAAAACATTCCTCAAAATAATAAAAGCCATCTATGACAAACTTGCAGCCAACATCATACTTTATGGGCAGAAGCTGGACCCATCCCCACTAAGAACTGGAACAAAACAAGGATGCTCACTCTCACCTCTCCTATTCAAGATAGCACCAGAAATCCTAGTCAGAGGAATCAGATAGGAGAAAGAAATTAGGGATAGCCAGATAGAAAAAGAGGAAGTTTTTATCCCTCTTTGCTCATTACATGATTCTATACTAGAAAGTTTGTCAAAAATCTCCTTGCACTGATAAAACTGATAAATGACTTCAATAAAGTCTCGGGATACAAAATCATTGCACAAAAAACAGTTACTTTTCTATACAGCAACAACAAGCAGGCTAAAAACCAAATAAAAAACACAGTCTCATTCACAATAGCCACAAAAAAATACCTCAGCATTCACCCAACCAAAGAAGTGAAAGACCTTTACAATGAGAATTACAAAACACTGGTCAAAGAAATCAAGGATGACACATAGAAATGGAAAAAACATCATGTGCTCATGGATTGGTACAATCAATATCATCAAGACGTTTATTCTACCCAAAGCAATCTACAGATTCAATGCAATTCCTAGTAAACTACCAGCATCATTTTTTACAGGCTTAGAAAAGACAATATAGAAATTCATATGGAAGCAAAAAAGAGCCTGAATGGCTAAAGAAATCCTCAGCCAAAGGAACAAAGCTGGAGGTATCACACTTCCAGATATTAAATTTTACTACAAGGCTACAGTAACCAAAACAGTATGGTACTGGTACAAGAATAGACACATAGACCAATGGAACAGGGCAGAGAATCTGAAAATCAAACCATGGATTGTCAATCCACTCATCTTTGATAAACTGACAAAAACAAATTTTGAGGAAAGGAAACCATATTTAGCGAATGGTGCTGAGAAAACTGGCTAACCACATACAAAAGAATGAAACTGAACCCCTGCCACCATATGCAAAAATTAACTTAAAATCGATCAAGAACTTAAATGGGTTACCTCAAACTACAAGAATCTTAGAAGAAACTTAGGAACAACCTCCTGAACATTGAAGTAGGCAATGAATTCATGGCCAAGCCCTCAAATGCAAATGCAGCAAAAGATAAGATTGACAGGTGGGACCCTATCAGACTACAAAGTTTTTGCACAACAAAAGAAACCATCAAGAGAGTAAAGAGACAAACCATGGAATGGGGAAAAAATATTTGCAAGTCTTGCATCTGACAAAAGCCTAACATTCAGAATCTACAAGGAACTCAAAAGAATCAATAGGAAAAAAAAACTCATTTAAAAAGTGGACAAAGGACATGAGCAAACACTTCTCAAAGGGAAACATTCAAGCAACCAACAAGCATATGGAAAAAATGTTCAGCTTCACTAATCATCTGAGAAATGCAAATCAAAACTACAATGAGATACAACCTAACACCAGTAAGGATGGCTATCATAAACAAGTAAAAGCAAAAAACAAAAAAAAAAAGGTGTTGGCATGACTGTAGAACAAAGGGAACATTTCTCCATTGTTGGTGGGAATGTAAGCTAGTTCAGCCTTTGTGGAAAGCAGTGTGGTGTATCCTCAAAGAACTAAAAATTGAGCTTCCATACAATCTGGCAATCCCACTTCTGAGAAAATACCCAGAGGAACATCAGTCATTCTACCAAAAAGACATCTGCACATGTGAAAGACGGTGGCGCGCAGTGAGACTCAACACCCTTTAAGGCCAAGAGATTTAATGGGGATGAGTGTGGTGACTACAGAACTTGAGAATCAGATTGCAGCATGGAGGCAGGGGTGTGGCAGGTTTTATAGAAATTTAAAGTGACCTGTCGGTTACCTATTGGTCGGCAGGTGAGGTATTTTTGGGATTGGCAGGGGCTTTCGTGGGCATGGGAACGGTGGGCTTTGTTGTGGAAGAAGAATCCAGAAAGCCTTGTCTGAGCCTCCATGTTAGTTTGTCCAGGCGCCTTCTTAGGCGGGAGCACCATTTTAGGTGGGGGCCATACCTAGGCTTAGTTTTGGGAGGGGGTGGGTTCCTCATCGTGACTGGCTGGGGCCTTTCATTCCTACCTCTTTGGTTAAGGGATAAAGGGGCAGAGTTGATCAGTCTGGCTACTTCCTGCTGGCGGAGGGCATTGTTGGGTGAGGTGGGTGAAAGAACCAGCCACATGAGGCCCCATAAGAAGGTGCCGAAAGAAAAAATTTCACTGGGGTGGAAGTCTTGGAAGGTGCCCTGGAGGTAGAAGAATGCAAGTTGGTCCGGCCAGTCGTCGAGTGGACACGGGAAAGGGAGGAGCCATTTGTCATGAAGAAGATGGTCAAGGAACTCTGAAAGCCATATCTGTAATGAAAAATGGGGTGAGATAAGGCCTGAAAGCCATATCTGTAATGAAAAATGGGGTGAGAAGGTTTAGGAGGCAATAGGGCTTGGGTTGTTGAGGCCTGGGTCCTCGGTGGGT
>NW_007245066.1:6262-7298 GCF_000164805.1 Carlito syrichta
GACCAATAGGTAACCGACAGGTCGCTTTAAATTTCTATAAAACCTGCCACACCCCTGCCTTCCTGCTGCAATCTGATTCTCAGTTTCTGTAGCCACCGCGCTCATCCCCATTAAATCTCTTGGCCTTAAAGGGTGTTGAGTCTCACTGCGCACCACCATCTTTCATTGGTGCCATGACTCAGTCGGGTATTCTCTCACCCAAGGCGGGACCCCGTGCCGGCGCCGGTGGGACTCACCCCTTAAAGCCTTCACCCATTCTCCTAAACGCCAATGCTACATCCACCACCGCCCTTTGGATTGGTAAGTGTCCCCACACTGGAAACCTAAAACCTTGCCTGGGACAACCGGAAAAACTGGCTGTTGATCATCCGGCAGCTCCTTCGGCTCCAGGCAAGGGGGCCTCACCCCGCCTAGGTCTTTATGACTGCAGTGGACCCCTATCGGTTTTCCCTCGGCCACTAGAGATTTCAAGCCTTCCCTCCATCTGGTTTTGGGTAACTTTCTTGTCAAAAATCCTGGTACTGGGTTGCCCTTAACCTCCTCGATTCTCCAGGAGAATCTGGGTCTACAATAACGACCTGTGATGATGACAGGGTTTATTGTAACCCACCCGTTCCTCAGTGGTCACTTGTCCAGGGGACGCCCTGACCAGCCCCCACTGCTAACATGGAAAACTCGTCATCTCTTCTGGCCGACACCCCCCTCAAGTGCCTCTTAAATAATCTCTCTACACTCTCCCTCACTCCCTATATTCAGCCTAAGCGTCTAATCCGCCTCGCACTCAAAATTGGCCTGCCTATCCTTTAGATAACCAAAGTAAGTGGCCCCCGCATGGGTCCCTAAATCCCAACATTATTTGGGATCTCTAAAACTTCTGCGAGCGTTCAGAAAAATGGGTAGAGATTCCCTACGTCCAACCTTTCTCCCTTCTCCAAAAACATCCCCGCCTCTGTCTCTCTTGTAAACCCTCTCACCTCCTCTTGACTAAAATCCCCTCCTCTCCAGCCACTTCTCCCAACTCTGACTTTGACCCTGC